>NC_088404.1:11566025-11786025 GCF_034236695.1 Oncorhynchus nerka | reverse complement strand
AAGGTAAAATAAAAAATAAACATACACATGTTTAGCACATGTTATTGGGGGCGTAGCGAAATGCTTCTGTTGCCACTAAGTTGGAAGCACAGAATCGTTTACTGGTAAATGAGGTTTGGAGTCAGACATAACAAATTGCAGGCTACTTTTCACAAACCTATGTGTAAATAACTGGAATAGGAATGAGATAGTACAGCCAGGATATGTTAACTTAAATCTAGCAAGGATATATTCATTTAAGAACATGATTTAAAAATCAATAGGTGTCATTTAGGCACAAAAGAGAAAAATGGCTGAAATGCCTACAATTTCAATTGGCCTGTTGATAAAATGAACATGGTGGTTTTGTTATTACTCATAGCCCTTAGTATTGACAGCACCATCCCATTGGGCACACACTGATTGAATCAATGTTGTTTATGAAGTTGAACCAACGTGGAATAGACGATGAAATGACGTCGGTGCCCAATGAGGTACACTGCATGACCAAAAGTATGTGGATACCTGCTCGTCGCACATCTCATTCCAAAATCATGGGCATTAATATGGAGTTGGTCCCCCCTTTTCCTGCTATAACAGCCTCCACTATTCTGGGAAGGCTTTCCACTAGATGTCGGAACATTGCTGTGGGAAGTTGCTTCCATTCAGCCACAAGAGCATTAGTGAGGTCGGGTACTGATGTTGGGTGATTAGGCTTGGCTCGCAGTCAGTGTTCCAATTTATCCCAAAGGTGTTCGATGGGGTTGAGGTCAGGGCTCTGTGCAGGCCCGTCAAGTTCTTCAATACCAATCTCGACAAATAATTTCTGTATGGACCTTGCTTTGTGCACGGGGGCATTGTCATGCTGAAACAGGAAAGGGCCATCCCAAACTGTTGCCACAAAGTTGGAAGTACAGAATCATCTAGAACATCATTGTATTCTGTAGTGTTAATATTTCCCTTCACTGGAACTAAGGGGCCTGAACCATGAAAAACAGCTCCAGACCATTATGCCTCCTCCACCAAGCTGGCACTATGCATTTGGGCAGGTAGTGTTCTCCTGGCATCCACCAAACACAGATTTGTCCTTCAGACTGCCAGATGGTGAAGCGTGATTCATCACTCCAGAGACGAGTTTCCACTGCTCCAGAGTCCTTTGTCGGCGATCTTTACACCACTCCAGCCAACACTTGGCATTGTGCATGGTGATCTTAGGCTTGTGTGGTGCTGCTCGGCCATGGAAACCCATTTCATGAAGCTCCCGACGAACAGTTCTTGTGCTGACTTTGCTTCCAGAGGCAGTTTGGAACTCGGTAGCAAGTGTTGCAACTGAGGACAGACAGTTTTTCCGCACTTCAGCACTCAGAGGTCCCATTCTGTGAGCTTGTGTGGCCTACCACATTGCGGCTGAGACGTTATTGCTCCTAGACATTTCCACTTCACAATAACAGCACTTACAGTTGACTGGGGGGCAGCTCTAGCAGGGCAAAACATTTGACAAACTGACTTGTTGGAAAGGTGGAATCCTAGAACGGTGCCACGTTGAAAGTCACTGAGCTCTTCAGTAAGGCCATTCTACTGCCAATGTTTGTCTATGGAGATTGCATGGCGGTGTGCTCGATTTTATACACCCGACAGCAACAGGTGTGGCTGAAATAGCCAAATCCATTCATTTTAAGAGGTGTCCACATACTTTTGTATATGGACTGTAGGACCTACACGCACCAAGGTTTTCCATGAGTCCAGTAAATTCCACTGCACCTTGGAACAAGCTAAACAATGAGGCGTGGTTCCCGTGCGCACCCCTGATTGGCTGTTGCCTGTTTGGCCCCTGAACCTGGTACCTTGGATAGCGAAAGAGCTCGAGGGTCATTTTAGTACACTACACTAACCTAATCCTAACTGACGCGCCATGCCTCGCTATACGGTTCACATTCGGGATGAGTGGCTGGCTGTTCCCTGCCGCGACCCGACATACACCATCCAGTGGCTGGGCTACGAGGCGCTCAAACGCTACACCAAGAACAAGCCGGACAACGGAGGCATCGACGCGGTGAAAGACATTCGTTTTGTCGCGAGGAGGTGCCAGGGACAGGGGCTGTTGGATGGTGATGACACCATAGAGGATGTCCTCGAGGACAATGACTTCGTCGAAATTGGTAATTAGTTTAAATTCAATATGTTTTATTTTGTACCACTTAGAAGGTAGACAGAAGAACGTATTTTCTCCCTTGGAAAACTTCAGGAAACATGGCATGGTCTACAATAAGAATAGGATTTTAGTGCGCAATACAATAGAAAGTCTGTGTTTTTTTGTTTGTTGGTAGAATGTCTATTAATATATTGATTTGTAGCCATCGAAGGGGATACCATGTCTCCAGACTTCATTCCGTACCAGCCTGGAGTTTCACACCTGTATCCTTCTTGTGTCACATTAAACTGCTCTTGTTAATGTCGGAATGGAATGGTATTAACCAAATACGCATTTGGATTATGAGTATAATTTGACTACAAATGTGTGTCATAAAAATTCTAGAAATCTCATATTAGCTAGTCCTAAATGGAAGATAGGTGTCATTATATATATGTCCTAGTAGCCTGATTATGCCAGGTGAGTACTTAAGTTATTGATTGAGGCATTATGCTGTAGTCATCTGAGGGTTAATCGAGCGTAAATTCTGGTCCATATCCCTAACCATTATCAAACAGGACAGCTGCATACAGAGAATCCGACGATGTGAGTATTACTGGCGTATAACACTGTCTCACATGCTATTTTATTCATATCTAATCAGTTCTGAAGCAACACGTGCTTTCTTCTCTTCAGAACCTTTTCCTAGATGGCAACAGCCTGACTTCGACAGACCTGGTGAATTTAGGACGGGGTCTGTACAAGATTAAGGTCATTATTTACTTCAGATTTTACCTGGTTATTAGATAGATATAAATATATATATATATATATATATATATATATATATATATATATATATATATATATATATATATATGCCTTGCTATACGGTTCACATTCGGGATATTTTTCCATTTTGGGGCATTTCTTGGAAAAAGTAAGTTGTCTGTATTTGCCCTTTTGTAACTGTTTCAACAAAAAAACAACTTATGAACAGTTGATCACCAGATTTAAGGTAATGATCAACAAGCTTGTAGTCTAGTTGTGCTATCATGTCCATGATGTGCTGATCCTATCATTACTCAATCTTTCTCTCCCTATCCTCTCCTTTCCTCCTGTACCTAACCTTTCAGCTGACCTCAGAAGCAGAGAATGGAGTTGTGAAATCCAGAGAGCTTCTGGACACCATCGTCAAGGAGAACAAAGGTGAGAGAAGTTAGAATCTGAGTTACAATCCGAGTTAGAATCCAAGTTAGAATCCTTACAATCCGAGTTAGAATTCAAGTTAGAATCCTAGTTAGAATCCAAGCTAGAATCCTGTCATGATGATTATGGAACTATTCATGTATCCATAACAGAAGAAAGCCAATCGAAAAAGAAATGTATAACACTGAATAACACAAATGTAAAATTGGTTATAGAATAGCATATATTATCTGTGAACCATACGGTTGACAATCCACCACTATATAAATGAAATTTGCACTAATTTTAACATAATATGCAATAGACTGTGATGGTAAACACCTGATTAAAGTTATCCTGGGTGCGAGAGTGCAACAAATTGTTCATTGTCATCAGAGAATTGACCTACATGCAACCATCTTTCGCTCTCTCTAGTTGTCTATGGAATCACGACAGGGTTTGGTAAATTTGCCCGGACTGTCATTCCTGTCCACAAGCTCAAGTACAGTACTTTCTCTTTTTTCTCTGAATATTGTCTGATAAGATTCATGCATTGTTTGCTTACAATGTGTCCATGTGTTGTATTCCCTTAGGGAGCTACAGGAAAATCTGGTGCGATCACACTCTGCAGGTTAGTGACCTAATGTATAACTGAGCTACAGGTACTACTATCTAACTGGCCCATGTGTTCCACTACCTAAAGCATATACCTAAAAAAACAGATTTTGATTCATGCAAGTCTGTCTTTTTGTCATACTTGTATATTCGCTATGAATATATCCATTCTTTTATATTCACTGGTCTTGTTTTGGGGCTCATATTATACCATATTATACCATTATCCCAACTCTCCGATCACGCTCTGGTGTTTAGGTGTGGGCAACCCACTGAGCCCAGAAAGGACCAGGATGTTGTTGGCTCTGAGGATCAATGTCCTGGCTAAAGGATACAGTGGAATCTCCCTGGAAACCCTGCACAGAATGATCCAAGCCTTCAACGGTAAACCCAGTAACCCTGACCTTCACCTCAGCTTCACCTCAGGGATAGCCTACATTCCATTGATTCCATTGGTGCTGTTGGTTCTGTTGGTTCCATTAGTTATTTTGGTTCCATTGGTTCCGTTGATTCCATTGGTGCTGTTGGTTCTGTTGGTTCCATTAGTTATTTTGGTTCCATTGGTTCCGTTGATTCCATTGGTGCTGTTGGTTCTGTTGGTTCCATTAGTTATTTTGGTTCCATTGGTTCCGTTGATTCCATTGGTGCTGTTGGTTCTGTTGGTTCCATTAGTTATTTTGCTTACATTGGTTCCGTTGATTCCATTGGTGCTGTTGGTTCTGTTGGTTCCATTAGTTCTTTTGCTTACATTGGTACAGCTGGTTCCATTAGTTATTTTGGTTCCATTGGTTCCGTTGATTCCATTACTTCTTTTGGTTCAATTTAGTTTAGTTTATTAGGATCCCCATTAGCTACTACATATGCAGCAGCTACACTTCCTGGGGTCCACTTAAAATGTGTAAATACATAAAGTACAGGACAGTAATAGACAAGAACAACATAAGATAACATTACATTTCAAATAAAACTTGTAAATAAAATAAGAATTAAACTGTATATAGGAAAGTGTCAAGATAATTAAGTTCGCAGTGTTCATAAACCCAATTTGAATTGATTACTCAGCCTGATACCCAGAATTAGTAGGAAACTGGTTGTAATGAATCAGACAATTGTCAGGAATGTTTATTTAGAGAGCTCTGCTCATAATACCATGTACATTGGTTTATATACCTCACATTTCGTCATAAATGTCCCTCCTTCTCTCAGATACAATGGCAATATATTTCACAAGCCTTCTCACATTGTCTGCCACCTGTTAAACAATCTACTACAAGCCAAAGGTCTCTCACCTCCCTGGGTAGGGACAGAATGTCCTGTAAGGAACACAGTATTCCAGCCGGTCTGATGATAAATAGATCCATTCATTTCTAACAAGGAACAGAAAGTCCTTGTTCTAATTCTTGGCTAAAACTACACACATTATATTCAGTATTATGATTATAATAAGATTCATACATTCATACAGTAACAGAGTAGTATTCTGTTTATAGTTCTAAGTTAAATGTATACATAATTGAGTCATTATTCATAAAAATCCCATAACATATCCACCCTATGGTGAAATATTATACATCCAATCACACCTCTATTTTTATTAGAATGTTAAAAAGCACACATCTATTTTTATTAAAACTATTTCTAGTTATCCAAATTGAACCCAGCAAAGACCAGTATATGTATTTACATTGATTGTTCTAGGCCTACATCAGAATCATAACTCTTCTTATCAGGATTTTCATTATAATCTTCATAAAAAAACAGTCTAAACACCTAAACATTAAAAATGGTTTCATCCAACATAGGCTCCTCGTATGTGAAGGAGCCGGATCCATCTGCTAGGTCTAGAGTCATGTATTCCACTGGTCCACATATCATTCCACTGGTCCGAGCTCGGAATCGGCCCGTATCTCACTATCTGTTGTCTCATCAATTTCTCCAGAGTCCTGGAAATGAGAACCTTTCACAATAAGACATCTCAGACCAATCAGCACACTCCTGTAAAGCTCCACCCCGTCCCAGAGAACATATCACCAGCCAGAGGCCAGCCCACACTTTCACTTCTATGAACGCTCACAGTGGGGAAAAGACTGGGTCAGGGAATCTTCATTAGAGAGATGACCCCCGAACCCTGTTGGTTTCGGTTCTCCTCTCTAACACTGTGATTGTTCGACAGTGTCAGTGTGTCTTACCCTTTTGCAGTGTGTGATATGAACCCAGGTAGCTCTTTCAGCTATCCTCACTGCGAAGGCTGTCACCAGGAGTCCTTGGTATGGCCCCTCCCAACAGGCTGCTTCCCATCTATTCTCCTATATGTTGCATAGTGTGGGGATACCTTATCTACAGTAATTTACCATCCCTAAGAACTGCAACTTATTTATTTTCATAAATAATTTTCATGCTTATAAAATCACTGTTTTTCTATGTCAATGTATTTTCCTGCCCTATTTGCTTAAAATATGTCCTGTCCAAACCTCAAAGGACCATAACTTCCCCTATTTATTATTGATGATAAATAGGATTGCTGTTCCTGTTGTAATACCAAATCAATAGTAGCCAATTCTAAACCTTCACAGTCAGTGTTTACAACAGAATCCTGAACCTCTTTCTTATTCTCACTAGAGTCTATTTCCCCGCTCCCCATAATTTGTCCTGTCTCAATTCCACTTTCTCCTCTGTGGTTCAAACTACAATTATGTCCAAGAGCCATAAACTCCATCATAATTCATTTACCTTGAAATCAGTATCACAAATGACCACAAATTAATTATCCAAATGGCCATCCCCTGAGGCTGATCAAACCACAAGGGAAAGCCATGATAGAGGTCAAAGGTTATACCACCCTTTTACAGTCGTGTTCCATACTATATTAGACATATTAAAGAACCCTTTATCTAAATAATTCACGTGTTTAATTAAAACTGTTGTTGCTCCTAGACGTTTCCACTTCACAATAACAGCACTTAAAGTTGACCGGGGGAGCTCTAGCAGGGCAGAAATTTGATGAACTGACTTCAGTGCCACGTTGAAATTAACTGAGCTCTTCAGTAAGGCCATTCTACTGCCAATGTTTGTCTATGGAGATTGCATGGCTATGTGCTCGATTTTATAGACCTGTCAGCAACAAGTCTGGCTGAAATAGCAGAATCCACTAATTTGAACGGGTGTCCACATACTTTTGTATATATAGTGTACCTCTACCCATTTTCACAACAACTTTGTCAATTTGACTTAACCATGATAACTGAGCATCCAGATAACTGAGCATCCTCCTAGGAGTAACCACTGGTTCCATATGTTCTTTTGGTTCCATATGTTCTTTTGGTTCCATATGTTATTTTGGTTCCGTAAGTTATTTTCTTCCATTGGTTCTTTTGGTTCCATTTGTTATTTTGGTTCCATTACTTCCATTGAATGGGCCACTTCAGAGAGTCTTTCATTGAAACAACAGCAACGTTAAACAAACAGAAACAGGGAAACGTCTCACATCTCCGATTGTCTTCTCCTTATAGCGTCCTGCCTGTCCTTCGTCCCTGAGAAGGGGACAGTAGGTGCCAGCGGAGACCTGGCCCCTCTCTCCCACCTGGCTCTGGGGCTGATGGGAGAAGGCAAGATGTGGTCGCCCAAGAGTGGATGGGCCGACGCCAAATACGTAAGTCATATCACTGCATTTATTTCATGTTCTATTTTACCTTTATGTAACTAGGCAATTCAGGGCAAATTCTTATTTACAACGACAGCGTGTAACTGTATAACTAACAAACTGATGTCACTGAACTCCTGGATGATGGGGACATTGCACAATATCCCCAGTGAAAATTTTGACATTGGGATCAACACAGTGGTAGACTGACTACTGAGAGGTCAGATGAGAAAACATGTTTGTTTTTCTACAACCCTTGACCTTTTACATTTGCTTTCCCCCTCTTTTCCCCTTTCATCCCTGTGCCCAGGTACTAGAGGCTCATGGACTCAAGCCAATATCACTGAAGCCCAAGGAGGTAAAGCGAACACACTCATCTACTCTTCTGTTGTTCTTTGTCACTCCATGGAGCGGTTGATTTGAGCTCACGCTGTGTATTTGTGTACCATTTACAACAAACCAACTTCAATCCGTTTGCAAATGGCTGCTGATAAAACAGAATGTTCTCTGATTTTCCACAACAAAGGTGTTTAACTCCAGTCCTTGACATAGTTGTTTTGATGGGATGAGACTCCTATATTTGACATGTCACTGGGCCATGTTGGACCACCTCTTCTTCAGTTCAGCTCTCTGGACCACAGTTGTTCGTGCTAACCCTGGTTTCCAAGGGGATGTTTGTGTGGGGACTGGGTTAAAAGCCAACTCTCTCCCCTGCCCATAGGGCCTGGCGTTAATTAATGGTACCCAGATGATCACGTCTCTGGGGGCAGAGGCGGTGGAGAGAGCCCAGGCCATCGCCAGGCAGGCGGACATCATCGCTGCTATCACCCTGGAGGTGCTTAAGGGGACCTCCAAGGCCTTCGACAGTGGTGAGACGAGATGGAGGGATGCGTGTGTATGTGTGTGCTTTCACCCAATCACCCTGGAGGTGCTTAAGGGGACCTCCAAGGCCTTCGACAGTGGTGAGACGAGATGGAGGGATGCGTGTGTATGTGTGTGCTTTCACCCAATCACCCTGGAGGTGCTTAAGGGGACCTCCAAGGCCTTCGACAGTGGTGAGACGAGATGGAGGGATGCGTGTGTATGTGTGTGCTTTCACCCAATCACCCTGGAGGTGCTTAAGGGGACCTCCAAGGCCTTCGACAGTGGTGAGACAAGACGGAGGGATGCGTGTGTATGTGTGTGCTTTCACCCAATCACCCTGGAGGTGCTTAAGGGGACCTCCAAGGCCTTCGACAGTGGTGAGACGAGACGGAGGGATGCGTGTGTATGTGTGTGCTTTCACCCAATCACCCTGGTGGTTTTCAAGGGGACTTTCCAAGCCATTGAGCATGGAGGGTTAGTGTTCACTCTAAAGTTAGTGTTAGTTAACGCTCAAGGGGATCAGTGAGTGCATATAAAGACTCCCGAGTGGCGCAGCGGTCTAAGGCACCGCATCTCAGTGCTAGAGGCGTCACTACAGATACCCTGGTTCGAATCCAGGCTGTATCGCAACCGGCCGTGATTGGGAGTCCTATAGGGCAGCGCACAATTGGCCCAGCGTCATCCGGGGTTGGCTGGCGTAGGCCGTCATTGTAATTAAGAATTTGTTCTTAACTGACTTGCCTAGTTAAATAAAGGTTCAAATAAAAATTAAAATATATACTTTGTGTGTGACATACAACCACACCTTTGTCATTTTCTAGCACTTTTACCAACTGCCGACGACCATGACCGATCTAAAACGTCATGATTGAGACTGATTTAGCTACGCTATGCTAACTCAGTCCTCCATCATTCTAGATATCCACGCTTTGCGGCCCCATCCAGGACAGATAGAAGTGGCCATGAGGTTCCGCGCCTTACTGGACTCAGACCACCATCCCTCAGAGATCGCAGGTGAGTGAATGGATCAGGGTGCTGTACTACCACTCCAGTGTGTGTGTGTGTGTGTGTGTGTGTGTGTGTGTGTGTGTGTGTGTGTGTGCGCGCGTCCATGTGTGTGCGCGCGTCCATGTGTGTGTGTGCCTGTCTTTTGGAGGAGTTGGGATAAAGTATTAATTGGACAATAAAAGTAATATTCTGTTCTTGTTCTTCTACAGAGAGTCATCGGTTCTGTGACAGAGTCCAGGATGCCTACACCATGCGTTGCTGTCCTCAGGTGACTTAACATAGGGGTCAGAGGTCACAGAGTTTCATATTTAGTTCACAGAGAATCCCCTCCAGGTCAGGACTCAACTCAGCCTTGTCTTTTCTTTTTACCCACAGGTCCACGGTATTGTGAACGACACAATAGATTTTACCCAGAAAATCATCAACACCGAGATTAACAGCGCCACCGACAACCCTGTATCCTTCACTGTGTGTGTGTATGTGTGACCAAATTATTCACCAACTATTCCCCCTGACCAAATTTGACCATTTCTACATTCTGTGCCAGTTTTATCCTTAAATGTCTGAA
This sequence comes from Oncorhynchus nerka, assembly GCF_034236695.1. Taxonomy (NCBI): domain Eukaryota; kingdom Metazoa; phylum Chordata; class Actinopteri; order Salmoniformes; family Salmonidae; genus Oncorhynchus; species Oncorhynchus nerka. Next base: position 11,776,032 of record NC_088404.1, on the reverse strand, counting down.
ACAGATGGTGTTTGCAGAGAGAGGAGAGACCATCTCAGGAGGAAACTTCCATGGAGAATACCCAGCAAAGGTATCAAAAGCTTCTGGTGGACTGAGTATTTCTGACTTTTAGAACTATGTGAGACGATAAATGGCATAGTATAACTAACTAGATTCAGCCGCGGGACAATGTTTGGTGGGCCGGAACATAATTACAAATCATTTATAGACTGCATATTGATATAATGTTTATAGACTGCAAATGTATATAATGTTTGACTAAAACATAATAATTTCAAACCTTGCTGACATTTGTATACGGTCATGTATCTCTCTATTATGGGTGGGAATACTTGGGAAATTTGTGGTCATACGCACATCCTTAAAAACATAGTAGATGCTGGGTTAATTAAAGAATATTGATTAAGAACACGAAGGCCCGCACACTGTTAAAGCTCCCAATTTACCGATTTATTGACAACGTTTCCATCCGAAACGGAATTAATATACACATTTTTATACCCCCACCCCCCACCCCCCACACTACGGTTTGCAACTGCACATGGGGACAAAGATCGTACTTTTTGGAGAAATGTCTTCTGGTCTGATAAAACAGTAATAGAACTGTTTGGCCATGATGACCATTGTTATGTTTGGAGGAAAAAGGGGGAGCCTTGCAAGCCGAAGAACACCATCCCAACCGTGAAGCACAGGGGTGGCAGCATCATGTTGTGGGGGTGCTTTGCTGCAGGAGGGACTGGTGCATTTCAAGAAATAGATAGCATCATGTGGATATATTGAAGCAACATCTCAAGAAGTTAAAGCTTCTTGAGTCAGGAAGTTAAAGCTTGGTCGCAAATGGGTCTTCCAAATTGACAATGACCACAAGCATACTTCCAAAGTTGTGGCAAAATGGCTTAAGGGCAACAAAGTCAAGGTATTGGAGTGGCCATCACAAAGCCCAGACCTTTAGAAAATTTGTGTGCAGAACTGAAAAAGCGTGTGCGAGCAAGGAGGCCTACAAACCTGTCTCAGTTATACCAGCTCTGTCAGGAGGAATGGACCAAAATTCACCCAACTTATTTTGGGAAGCTTGTGGAAGGATACCCGAAAAGTTTGACCCAAGTTTAACAATTTAAAGGCAATACTTGCAAGTAGTAATTTAGTGTTTGTAAACTTCTGACCCACTGGGAATGTGATGAAAGAAAGAAAAGCTGAAATAAATCATTCTCTCTACTATTATTCTGGCATTTCACATTCTTAAAATAAAGTGGTGATCCTAACTGACCTAAGGCAGGGAATTTTTAGTAGGATTACATGTCAGGAATTGTGAAAAAATGAGTTTAAATGTATTTGGCTAAGGTGTATGTAAACTTCTGACTTCAACTGTATATATATATATATATATATATAAAAATCTGTGTACGTGACCAATAAACTTTGATTTGATATGACTCCTATACCTCTATTGTTCTCTCTCTCTTTCTGTCTCTAGGCCCTGGACTTCTTGGCTATAGGTGTCCATGAGCTGGCAGCCATCAGTGAGAGGAGGATTGAGCGTCTGTGTAACCCGTCTCTCAGTGAGCTGCCAGCCTTCCTAGTCAACGAGGGAGGGCTCAACTCCGGATTCATGATCGCACACTGTACAGCTGCTTCCCTGGGTTAGTAAAGGATCAGCTCTTACTAACGTATGTCATTACGTCTTTGGGTGACCCAGGAGTAAACCCCATTGTGTGATAAAGAAGGCTATCACTGAGAAATAAAGTATTACTTAGATTTCAACACACCCATCAACGTGTATTGATCACATCTTTACTAATTCTGCAGAAGTTAGCTTGAAAGTAGTATCCAGATTCATCAGATGTAGTGATCATAGTATCCATATCCAAGCCAAAGTTCCAAAGGCTGGGTCTAATATAGTGGATAAGAGGTCATACAATAACTTTTGTAGTCATATTCCAATATTGTTGAATATTTGTTGGTCCGTGGTGTGTAATGACGAGCAATCAGACGCTGCACTTGACACATTTATGAAATTGCTTATTCCAGCTACTAATCAAATCAAACCAAATTTTATTGGTCACATACACACGGTTAGCAGATGTTATTGGTCACATACACACGGTTAGCAGATGTTATTGGTCACATACACACGGTTAGCATATGTTATTGGTCACATACACACGGTTAGCATATGTTATTGGTCACATACACACGGTTAGCAGATGTTATTGGTCACACACACGGTTAGCAGATGTTATTGGTCACATACACACGGTTAGCATATGTTATTGGTCACATACACACGGTTAGCAGATGTTATTGGTCACATACACGTGGTTAGCAGATGTTATTGGTCACACACACGGTTAGCAGATGTTATTGGTCACATACACACGGTTAGCATATGTTATTGGTCACATACACACGGTTAGCAGATGTTAATGGTCACATACACACAGTTAGCAGATGTTATTGGTCACATACACACAGTTAGCAGATGTTATTGGTCACATACACACGGTTAGCAGATGTTAATGGTCACACGGTTAGCAGATGTTAATGGTCACACGGTTAGCAGATGTTAATGCAAGTGTAGCGAAATACTTGTGCTTCTAGTTCCGACCGTGCAGTAATATCTAACAAGTAATCTAACAATTTCACAGTGTAAAGGATTTTTAATTTATTGTATTTTATTTCACCTTTATTTAACCAGGTAGGCTAGTTGAGAACAATTCTCGTTTACAACTGCAACATGGCCAAGATAAAGCAAAGCAGTGCAACACAATCAACAACACAGAGTTACAGAATGAATAAACAAACATGCAATCAATAATACATTAGAAAAAGTCTATATACAGTGTGTGCAAATGAGGTAGGATAAGGCAATAAATAGGCCATAGTGGTGAAATAATTACAATATAGCAATTAAACACTGTAGTGATAGATATGCAGAAGATGATATAACCAAGATGGCATAGCAGTGCATATGTGTTTTGTTCGTCCTTTCGTGTACTTTGTATTTTTTCGTCCTTTTTTGTATATATTTCAATTTTATTTTCAATCTCTTTTCCATTTTAAATCAATTATATATTCCGGTAACCTGCCTTACCCAATGTGACCTCATTTTTTTAATTTTTAGACCCTATAGCCAGAACCACCTAGCCACCAGAAGCTAACCAGCTAATTAGCTACAAGCTATTTAGTCATTGTTAGCCACTGCTAGCGTCCTTTACCTTCTGCACAGACAGATACCAGCCCTTTTTTTAGCCTGGATAATACTCGGCAGCCTACCAGTATCGGACTGTTTCTCCACTACAATGTCAGATTCCTGCCATAAACCCTGGACCATTACTCCTGATCTTCACAGCTAGCTAGCTGCTAGCTGCCACCGAGTGACCCAGTACCGAAGCTATCCCTGAGGCCCACCTCCCGGGCCTACTCGGTTGTTCACCCGGACTCCATCCAAACACGGCTAGAATCCACTACTCCACCGGATCCTTGCCATGAGCTCTGGTCCTTGGCACCGGATCACCGCTGCTACTGAGTGGCTATAGTGGCTAACGCTCCTGCCCCAAAGCTAGCACCAGTTAGCCGTGAGCCAGGCGCATCTCCCGGCTAGCAAACTAAATTACTACAACTACAATACCTCTTTCGCCATCTGGCTTGGATCCTTTGTCGACATGGTGCCCCACCGCACCACCACGACTAGTCTGCCGACGAATTCTCCATCTGCTGTGCCTTCAACCGGCATCCGTCGGAGCAAACGCTTCTACTAGCCCCGGGCTGCTAACTTTAAATGCTGTGTCGCCCGCGTGCTAGCATAGTAGCGACTATTCCACAGCTTCCCTGTTCCAACACCTGTGATTACTTTATGCCTCGCTGTCTCTCTCAAATGTCAATATGCCTTGTATACTGTTGTCTAGGTTAGTTATCATTGTTTTAGTTTACAATGGAGCCCCTAGTTCCACTCATCATACCTCTGATACCTCCTTTGTCCCATCTCCCACACATGCAGTGACTTCACCCATTATAACCAACATGTCCAGAGATGCAACCTCTCTTATCATCACTCAGTGCCTTGGCTTACCTCTGCTGTACCCATACCCCACCATACCCCTGTCTGCACATTATGCCCTGAATCTATTCTACCACGCCCAGAAATCTGCTCCTTTTATTCTTTGTCCCCAACGCTCTAGGCGACCAGTTTTGATAGCCTTTAGCCGTACCCTCATCCCACTTCTCCTCTGTTCCTCGGGTGATGTGAAGGTAAACCCAGGCCCTGCGTGTCCCCAGGCACCCTCATTTGTTGACTTCTGTGATCGAAAACGCCTTGGTTTCATGCATGTTAACATCAGAAACCTCCATCCTCAGTTTGTTTTACTCTCAGCCAACCCTGATGTCCTTGCCGTATCTGAATCCTGCCTTAGGAAGGCCACCAAAAATTCTGAGATTTCCATACCCAACTACAACATTTTCCGTCAAGATAGAACTGCCAAAGGGGGAGGAGTTGCAATCTACTGCAGAGATTCTGTCATACTTTCCAGGTCTATACCCAAACAATTCGAACCGGCTTTCTATTTCGCAACAAAGCCTCCTTCACTCACATCGCCAAACTTACCCTAGTAAAACTGACTATCCTACCGATCCTCGACTTCGGCGATGTCATCTACAAAATAGCTTCCAATACTCTACTCAGCAAACTGGATGCAGTCTATCCCAGTGCCATCCGTTTTGCTACCAAATGACCTTATACCACCCACCACTGCGACCTGTATGCTCTAGTCGGCTGGCCCTCGCTACATATTTGTCGCCACTGGCTCCAGGTTATCTATAAATCTATGCTAGGTAAAGCTCCGCCTTATCTCAGCTCACTGGTCACGATAACAACACCCACCCGTAGCACACGTTCCAGCAGGTATATCTCACTGATCATCCCCAATGCCAACACCTCATTTGGCTGCCATTCCTTCCAGTTCTCTGTTGCCAGTGACTGGAACGAATTGCAAAAATCGCTGAAGTTGGAGACTTTTATTTCCCTCACCAACTTTAGTTGTCCACATATTCTAAGTCAGAACCGTCCAGAAAAGTGATGAATGAATAAGAATATGTACGTATAAATATATGGATGAGTGATGGCCGTGCGGCATAGGCGAGATGCAGTAGATGGTATAGAGTACAGTATATACATATGAGATGAGTAATGTAGGGTATGTAAACATTATATAAAGTGGCCTTGTTTAAAGTGGCTAGTGATACATTTATTACATCCATTTTTTTATAATAAAATTGACTTAGTTGAGTTAGTATGTTGGCAGCAGCCACTCAATGTTAGTGATGGCTGTTTAACAGTCTGGGGGCCTTGAGATAGAAGCTGTTTTTCAGTCTCTCAGTCCCAGCTTTGATGCACCTGTACTGACTTCGCCCTCTGGATGGTAGCGGGGTGAACAGGCAGTGGCTCAGGTGGTTGTTGTCCTTGATTATCTTTTTGGCCTTCCTGTGACTTTGGCGGGTGCTATAGGTGTCCTGGAGGGCAGGTAGTTTGGCCCCAGTGATGCGTTGTGCCTCACTACCCTTTGGAGACAGGATGCTCTCGATTGTGCATCTGTAAAAGTTTGTGAGTGTTTTAGGTGGCAAGCCAAATTTCTTCAACCTCCTGAGTTTGAAGTTGCTCCTTCTTCACCACGCTGTCTGTGTGGGTGGCCCATTTAAGTTTGTCCGTGATGTGTATGCCGAGGAACTTAAAACTGTCCATCTCCTCCGCTACTGTCCCGTCGATGTGGATAGGGGGGTGCTCCAAGAACACACCCTTGTGGGGCCTCAGTGTTGAAGATCAGCGGGGTGGAGATGTTGTTTCCTACCCTCACCACCTGGGAACGGCCTGTCAGAAAGTCCAGGACCCAGTTGCACTTGAGCTTAATGACGAGTTTTGAGGGGTGCTATGGTGTTAAGCATGCACCCATTAAGAAGAAAATGACTGTAAAAACTGTTAAATCCATGTGAATTGATTAGGAATTCAAAAATGGTATGGTTGAGAGGGATGAGGCAAACGAATGGTAAATAAGTCTGGCTGGCCCAGATTGGATAGAAGCTGTATTTCAAATTGAGAAATCAGTGACCCTGTAACTGCTTAAAAAGAGGAGCTAATATAAATTAGGTTTGTTGTCAATCTTTTTTGGCCTTCCTGGCTTTGGGTGCGAAGTGGAGGGCAGAGATTGACCCCAGTCCATCACTGCCTTGTATTTATGAGAGGTATTGACATGTTCAACCTCCTGAATGCACCATGTCTGTGTGCTGTCCATTTAAGTTTGAACTATGGCGCACAGCTCAAAACTGTCACCTCATGCATGTCCCATAAGACACACCACAAGAGGTCTCTTCACAGGCCCCAAGTCCAGAACAGACTATGGGAGGCTCTATTCTGGGAGGCTCTATTCTGGGAGGCTCTATTCTGGGAGGCTCTATTCTGGGAGGCTCTATTCTGGGAGGCTCTATTCTGGGAGGCTCTATTCTGGGAGGCTCTATTCTGGGAGGCTCTATTCTGGGAGGCTCTATTCTGCATCAAGTAACTGCTGCAATCAGTGAAATTAGATTTAAAAAACGGATACAAATACACCTTAAGGAACAGGGGGGACTGTGAAGCAACACAAATATAGGCACAGACACATGCATATACACACACATTTATAACATACACTAACACACACTGTACACATGGCCCACAGTTTGACACTGTAGATATGTGGTAGTGGTGGAGAGGGGCCTGAGGGCACACAGTGTACTGTAGACTATGTGGTAGTGCTCTATTCTGGGAGGCCTGAGGGCACACAGTGTACTGTAGATATGTGGTAGTGGTGGAGTAGGGGCCTGAGGCTATTCACACAGTGTGTTGTCAAATCAGATGTGGTAAAACAGTGGTGGAACAGGGGGCCTGAAGGCACAAATATGTACTGTACATGATATGTGGTAGTGGTGGACATATGGGCCTATACACACACATACACATGGAGTTTGTACTGTAGATATGTGGTAGTGGTGGAGTAGGGGCCTGAGGGCACACAGTGTACTGTAGATATGTGGTAGTGGTGGAGTAGGGGCCTGAGGGCACACAGTGTACTGTAGATATGTGGTAGTGGTGGAGTAGGGGCCTGAGGGCACACAGTGTGTTGTAGATATGTGGTAGTGGTGGAGTAGGGGCCTGAGGGCACACAGTGTACTGTAGATATGTGGTAGTGGTGGAGTAGGGGCCTGAGGGCACACAGTGTACTGTAGATATGTGGTAGTGGTGGAGTAGGGGCCTGAGGGCACACAGTGTACTGTAGATATGTGGTAGTGGTGGAGTAGGGGCCTGAGGGCACACAGTGTACTGTAGATATGTGGTAGTGGTGGAGTAGGGGCCTGAGGGCACACAGTGTGTTGTAGATATGTGGTAGTGGTGGAGTAGGGGCCTGAGGGCACACAGTGTACTGTAGATATGTGGTAGTGGTGGAGTAGGGGCCTGAGGGCACCCAGTGTACTGTAGATATGTGGTAGTGGTGGAGTAGGGGCCTGAGGGCACACAGTGTACTGTAGATATGTGGTAGTGGTGGAGTAGGGGCCTGAGAGCACACAGTGTACTGTAGATATGTGGTAGTGGTGGAGTAGGGGCCTGAGGGCACACAGTGTGTTGTAGATATGTGGTAGTGGTGGAGTAGGGGCCTGAGGGCACACAGTGTACTGTAGATATGTGGTAGTGGTGGAGTAGGGGCCTGAGGGCATTTACATTTACATTTAAGTCATTTCGCAGACGCTCTTATCCAGAGCGACTTACAAATTGGTGCTTTCACCTTATGACATCCAGTGGAACAGCCACTTTACAATAGTGCATCTAGGTCTTTTAAGGGGGGGAGCACACAGTGTACTGTAGATATGTGGTAGTGGTGGAGTAGGGGCCTGAGGGCACACAGTGTACTGTAGATATGTGGTAGTGGTGGAGTAGGGGCCTGAGGGCACACAGTGTACTGTAGATATGTGGTAGTGGTGGAGTAGGGGCCTGAGGGCACACAGTGTGTTGTAGATATGTGGTAGTGGTGGAGTAGGGGCCTGAGGGCACACAGTGTACTGTAGATATGTGGTAGTGGTGGAGTAGGGGCCTGAGGGCACACAGTGTACTGTAGATATGTGGTAGTGGTGGAGTAGGGGCCTGAGGGCACACAGTGTACTGTAGATATGTGGTAGTGGTGGAGTAGGGGCCTGAGGGCACACAGTGTACTGTAGATATGTGGTAGTGGTGGAGTAGGGGCCTGAGGGCACACAGTGTGTTGTAGATATGTGGTAGTGGTGGAGTAGGGGCCTGAGGGCACACAGTGTACTGTAGATATGTGGTAGTGGTGGAGTAGGGGCCTGAGGGCACACAGTGTACTGTAGATATGTGGTAGTGGTGGAGTAGGGGCCTGAGGGCACACAGTGTACTGTAGATATGTGGTAGTGGTGGAGTAGGGGCCTGAGGGCACACGGTGTACTGTAGATATGTGGTGGTGGTGGAGTAGGGGCCTGAGGGCACACAGTGTACTGTAGATATGTGGTAGTGGTGGAGTAGGGGCCTGAGGGCACACAGTGTACTGTAGATATGTGGTAGTGGTGGAGTAGGGGCCTGAGGGCACACAGTGTACTGTAGATATGTGGTAGTGGTGGAGTAGGGGCCTGAGGGCACACAGTGTACTGTAGATATGTGGTAGTGGTGGAGTAGGGGCCTGAGGGCACACGGTGTACTGTAGATATGTGGTGGTGGTGGAGTAGGGGCCTGAGGGCACACAGTGTACTGTAGATATGTGGTAGTGGTGGAGTAGGGGCCTGAGGGCACACAGTGTACTGTAGATATGTGGTAGTGGTGGAGTAGGGGCCTGAGGGCACACAGTGTACTGTAGATATGAGGTAGTGGTGGAGTAGGGGCCTGAGGGCACACAGTGTACTGTAGATATGTGGTAGTGGTGGAGTAGGGGCCTGAGGGCACACAGTGTACTGTAGATATGAGGTAGTGGTGGAGTAGGGGCCTGAGGGCACACAGTGTGTTGTGAATGTATTGTAATATTTTTTTTATTGACTATATATTTTTTTTTAAATCAGCTTGATGGCTGAAACGTTACTCCTAAATGTATATCTTTATATCCTGTTTTACTTGTGTAGTATCAGAGAACAAGGTGCTGTGTCACCCGTCTTCAGTGGACTCCCTGTCCACCAGCGCAGCCACAGAGGACCACGTATCCATGGGAGGCTGGGCCGCCAGGAAAGCCCTGAGGGTGGTGGAACATGTGGAACAAGGTGGGAAACTAACCGTTGATTTGGACTTGATACAGTAGATATTCATCTTTTGATTATTTGTTACTGTTGAAAAGAAGCAATATTATTATTATTTTTTAAATTTTACCCCTTTTTCTCCCCAATTTCATGGTATCCAATTGTTAGTAGCTACTATCTTGTCTCATCGCTATAACTCCCGTACGGGCTCGGGAGAGAAGAAGGTCGAAAGTCATGCGTCCTCCGAAACACAACCCAACCAAGCCGCACTGCTTCTTAACACAGCGCGCATCCAACCCGGAAGCCAGCCGCACCAATGTGTCGGAGGAAACACTGTGCACCTGGCGACCTTGATTAGCGCGCATTGCGCCCGGCCCGCCACAGGAGTCGCTGGTGCGCAATGAGACAAGGATACCCCCCCCCCCCCCCGCTCTGGAACGCTGCTGCTACTCTCTGTTATTTTCTATACATAGTCACTTTAATAACTATACCTACATGTACATATTACCTCAATTACCTCGACACAGGTGCCCCCCCACATTGACATTGACTCTGTACCAGTACCCCCTGTATATAACCCCGCTATTGTTATTTACTGCTGCTCTTAGCAAAGAGATATTTTTCATGCAAGAATGTTGCTAGGATTTTCTGGGAGTGGTCTAAAACTGAAATCTAGCTATTAGCCAAACTCCATCCCACCAAAACAGGCTGAAATTTCAGGCGATCTTTTACAAACAGCTCTTACACTGAAAGGACATTATCATCCTTTTCGCAATTTCAACCTCATACTGTGGAAATATATATACAACACAGGAGAATCACGGTTTGTTGATGCACTGGACATTTACAATACTTTTTACCTCTATGTCAAAAAGGAGCTTTTGGCTTTTTTGGTCTCTATTTTGGTATATTTCTATGCATTGAACATTACTAAGAAACACAAGAAAAATTGTATTAGATTTTATCCTATATAATAACTTGTATAATACTGTTGTTGATGATACTTTTCCAATCGGAAAAATGTGTTTATTTATGTGAATAATGTATTATTCTGAGGGTCCACAATTGGTCCATAACCTGTCTCGTTTCCTCTCCCCCTCGTCAGTCCTAGCAATCGAGCTGCTAGCTGCCTGCCAGGGAATTGAGTTCCTCCGCCCCCTGCGTACAACAACACCATTGGAGAAGGTCTATGACCTTGTACGTAGCGTAGTCAAGTAAGTCAAACAGATCTGGGCAGTGTGTACACAATGTAACGCACACAACACATGTCTCAGTCCCCTGAAATGATTGAGAAAGTTGGTTAATATTTATCCAATGTCCTTCTTCTTTCTGTGCCTCCTCTTCCCCTCATTATGTGCCTCCCACTGATTCGCTTCCCTTCTCTGCCTCCCCCTCTTCTCCTCACCCTCTCTGCCTCCCACCGATTCACTCCCCTTCTCTGCCTCCCCCTCTTCTCCTCACCCTTTCTGCCTTCCCCTCTTCTCCTCACCCTCTCTGCCTCCCACCGATTCACTCCCCTTCTCTGCCTCCCCCTCTTCTCCTCTTCTCCTCACCCCCTCTTCTCCTCACCCTCTCCTCCTCCTCTTCTCCTCACCCCCTCTCTGCCTCCCCCTCTTCTCCTCACCCTCTCTGCCTCCCACCGATTCACTCCCCTTCTCTGCCTCCCCCTATTCTCCTCACCCTCTCTGCCCCCCTCTTCTCCTCACCCTTTCTGCCTCCCCCTCTTCTCCTCACCCTCTCTGCCTCCCACCGATTCACACCCCTTCTCTGCCTCCCCCTCTTCTCCTCACCCTCTTCTTCTCACCCTCTCTGCCTCCCCCTCTTCTCCTCCCCCTCTTCTCCTCACCCTTTCTGCCTCCCCTCTTCTCCTCACCCTTTCTGCCTCCCCTGTTCCCAGGCCCTGGATCAAGGATAGGTTCATGTCTCCAGACATTGAGGCGGTCCATCGTCTTCTTCTAGACCAGAAGGCAAGTGTGGGGTCATAATAGTGTGGGGTCATAACTCTGAGCCTATTAAATAAACAAAAAATGTTAATTTAGCACATGCTTTTATCCAAGTTTGTGTATTTTGTGTGGTTATTCAGGTGTGGAACGTGGCACAGCCATACATTGAGAAGTATAACATGGAGCTTCTTCCTGAGTCCCGCCCCATCTCTCCTACTGCCTTCTCATTGGATCCCCCAGCATCACCACGGAAACGCATCCGACTCGAGTGAAATCATCATTGTCTGACTAAGCAGCCCCAGCCGCTTCAATAATTATTATGTATTCCATGCTAGTTTTGAACAAAGAGTTGTTGGATAACATTGATTGAGGCTTGACAGTAGATTTGTATCTTATTCGTCACAGAAACCAGATAGAGCTTGATTTAATGTATTAAACTTTATTCACAAAATCAATATGAATTTATTTTTCAATAAATTACAATAATTTCATGCCTTAGTTATTTCATATATTCATACTTTGTTTAATAGTAATTTGGGGAACTGATTGTACACATAAATGACTATGTACTGTAGAGTGAATATTGATTTTAAAGCTACAATGTCCACCTGAATAATCTAAACAGTAAATACAGTCAGTCGGTCTAAGGAAGCGGTATTATGTGTTTTTACAGGAATTTACCAACAACGGAAGATTTTTCTAAACAAATGTAATTTATACAACATGTGCACACTGTATTCTGCATGTTTGTGCAAAAATAGGTTGCATCCTTTACATTTTAGCACTGAATAAAGTCCTAATAACATGGTCATAGTTATCGTGAAATAGGCATTCAACTGTTTCTATTGAAATTCTACAATGAATTTCCAACAACTGATTTTTATCACGCCCTCGCTCAAGGGGATTTGGGAGTTGGTGGTAGAACAAGCTAGCCTGGTTTACCAGTCTCTTTACCTAATCCACACCCTGTACCCATGTGATGTGCCTAGGGACAGGTTTTTAGAGGATTTTGATACTGATTTGATCACTCACACAGCTATCGTCCCATCACAACGACTATGCAAATATTGAAACTCACTTTTTCTCCACAGAAACATGTTGCTAAAACCTGTCCCAAATTTGCTAGCGCACTTCTAAATTCTCAAACTAAATACATACTGCAATTCCAACCACAAAAGGTTTTTAGTTTCAAAATACAACAACTTGCCTAGCTAACAGCTAAATGTTTTTGACTTTGTTATACATTGCAATTATATTTTCGAGGCTCCACACAACAACTAATGAGCAACTCCGCAGTAAATCCAGCGCGAGGACGTTGAGATTGCTAAAAGGTCAGTCTCTCTGGCAATGACAAGGAAGTGACCAGGAGTGAAACGTTCAGACTAAGAACATATAGGCCTACTTCAAAAGAAAAACTAGGGGCCAACTGTCAAACAGTTTTCTGAGAAATGCAAAGGAACACAACGATAAATTCCTGTATGCTGGTACTGTACCAGAAAATGCGGTGCCAAGCCATTTCATTGGGGCATGGAAAGACACTCTTTCTGATATAATCGAATACAAGGCTATGCCATTAGACGATTTGCGTACATACATTTTACTTATGGGTGGTCCATTTTGCCATGAGCCCAACTGAGCTACAAAGGACTTGTTGAGGAAAAGCGTGCAAGTGAGCATTTCACTGCACTGTTTACACCTGCTGTATCCTGTGTACGTGACATTTAAACGTAGATTGACGGCGGAGATTCAGTTGAAGTTAAACAATTCTGTAGACATTTTTTTTTAAAATGCATCTGTAAATAATCAAACATTATATAGGCCTATGTAAATAAATGTGTATCTGTAAATAATCAAACATTATATAGGCCTATGTATCTATAAATAAACTAATGGATTTAAATACTTTACATCGAAAATGTTGAAAGAAGCCATGAGTGAACTCGTGCTTCAGTAATGGAATCAATATTTCCCTGACATTCTTTTGTAATGAACTACATAGCTACAGTGCGCAATATTGCGTGAGTTGTTTACATTTGAAACGCACACCACTCATTTTAGCCCCATGTGCCCAGAGATTGGAACAAATCAGGCATTAGACATTTCACCCCAGAAAGCTACTGAGAAAACATTTCAGGCAAGTGGACAGAGATAACAACCAGGGATTCAGGCATTTAGACCTATTCTGTAAACAACAATAATAACCTGAACTGAACATTTTGTTTCTTAAACACTGTGATCTGAATAGCAACAAATGAAAAACTATAAGATGTAGGTTATATATTATTTAGACTATAGAAGTAGTCACTATTTTTGACTGAAAACTCAAATGATTTGTTATTGCATTCCCTCAGGTATTAATTATTGTAAGTTATAGTACCTATCCCGAACACAAACTGAAAATGGACATTCCATCCCCTCTTCGCTCCCCTTTAAGCATGCCTGATATTAAGAAAGGTAAGCCTACATTTACACAGATGCTAGTTTTTATATATATAAGCTTTATTTTTTTGACATGTTATGATACCATTTATGTTCTTTCAGTGAAGATAAGTTCTCCCAAACACACTCCTGATGCTGAATACCTCTTAAGGAGAAGGGGTGGGATGGCAGGTATTTAATTTGAGGACAAATATACAATTTATGGGTGACTAAAACGTTTATTATGAATAACAAACAAATAAACCATCTAATTTCTTACAGAAAGTCTTGAGGAGACTGCAAAGCCAACATTGGATACAGTCTGGCTGAAATCAAGAAATAGTACAGGTAACGCTTAACATATGCAAATAATTGAACCATGGCAAATGTCATTGTTCTTACTTTCATGATAATGTTATTATTTATTTATTTATTTGTATCTTGTTAAAAGCACTTTGATAGGATATTTGTTGAACTGTTGAATGCAGGGTTTCTCAAAACTCTCCTTGGGGACCCCCAGATATTTCACCATTTTGTTGTGGCCCTGAACTAGCTCACCTGATTGCTCTAGTCAAAGGGCATGATGATTAGTTGACTAATTGAATCAGGTGTGCTAGCTCTGGAATAGATCCAATACATGGAATGGTTGGGTATCCCCGAGGAGAGGTTGGAGAACCACTGGTTTAATGAATACACACCAGCCATGGAGTCATGTTTTTCTTATCTCTGATATGCAGATGACGACAGAAAATCTAACAACCCATTTGTGCTTCCAATGGATCGTAACATCTTCAAAAAGAGAGAGATTGAATCTGTAATCAAACAACAAGTACGCAGGCTACTGTAATACCCTCGGGGACTTTTATGCATCCATCTCTAGACCATAATAGAAAATAATCAAAATAGAATAGAATCTTCAGATTGAGGCCTGTGAGCCTATCAAGTGATTACAGGAATACCATTTTGTAATTCTTGCTCTCTCTCAGGAGAAGAAGTTCTTCAGCAGCCTGCCGACCCAGATGAAGAGTACCTACCTGTCCCGACTCAGGTGCCGCTCTGCCCCCATGAGGAGTGCTGTGCAGGACACAATCCCAAAACCAGAGAAATGCAGACGGGAAGAAACAACATGGGCCACCGTGGTCACTAAAAGTACTGTATATGACAGACAACCGTCTAGAATCAAAATGTACATTTTAATTATCTAAATATGAATGTATTTGTATTGCTGTCTGGGTCCTATAATTAAGATGATTGTATAATAGGTAGACCTATAATAAAAGTATATTCTACTGTATATTTTATTATAGAAGTATCTATCATTATTTAAATTATTGGACTTTATTTTTGTAAATTTACCAGGCAAGTCAGTTAAGAACAAATTCTTATTTTCAATGACGGCTACCCTGCCGACTTAGACAGCAGTCACAATAAAGGCACATACATCGATGTTTTAACAGAGTGTCGACCAGGTTATCTCTTGTCGTTTTGCAGGTTGCAGTCAAGAGAGGGAGAACATTAGGGACTACTTGTCTAAACAGCGAGAAAAGTTTATGCAGCAGGTAAAACAATTATGGTCTAAAATGTAACAGAAGATGTGGCTAGGTGTAATGAATTCAATCAAACCCGCAGTGCCGTATGATTTTTTTTTAAACAGCCATCATTTCTGATGTAGAAGAGACATAATCTCTACAGTAGGTTTTAAGGAATTCCAGTCTCTCTCTCTCTCTCTCTCTCTCTCTCTCTCTCTCTCTCTCTCTCTCTCTATCCATGTCTCTATAGTACTCTCTGTCAGTGAAGCAAGACACCATCAAGAAGCTGGAGAAGGACACGGTGATAGAGCTTCAGTTGATCAGACACGCTGAGAAACATCTGCAACAGGACTCGGTCGCCTTTGAAAAGTTCATCAAGGAAAACGACCAGAGCTCAGTGGAAGCTGTCAAGTTGTTAGTAGAGCCTATCATTATTGTTACCAATAAATAGTAGCCTACACATGATTTTGTATTACCTTTTCAAATATCTCTAGCTACCTGATTGACAAAATAACCAGTAGGTTACAGTAATAGTTACAGTAGTTAGTTAATTTATTCACGATAGGTCCACCACAGGTAGATCATGGTAAATGCACAATGTTACAATAAGTTAATCATTACCCATCTCATATGAATATACTGTATTATATACTATTCTACTGTATCTTAGTCTATGCCGCTCTGACATTACTCATCCATATATTTATATATTCTTTATTACATTCCTTTACTTAGTTTGTGTGTATTGGGTATATGGTGTGAAATTGTTAGATATTACTGCACTGTCAAGGGCTAGAAACACAAGCATTACGCTACATCCGAAATTAACGTCTGCTAAACACGTGTATGTGAACAATACATTTATTTTTATTTAATTTAAATAAAAACATCACATGTATATTCTGTTATATTTCTTTCCAGGGCAGAGAAAGAGACTATGCTGAAAATGGAGAAAACAGCAGAAATTAAAAAAGTAACAGTACAAATGATGGCGATGAAAAGGTACTGTATCATGTACGCTTATACCTAGAAAGGAAAATATCAAAATGTGTCTCCTTCGAGCCGGATTTGAACCAGCGACCTAAGGATTTCCGTTTGATTCCAACTACAGTCCTCCGCTCTACCAACTGAGCTATCGAAGGGACGCTGAATAACATAGAAAAAATAGGGGATATAAACATGCTATCAGAGGAACTCGACAGTTGTGAAATATTTTTTCCCCCCAGTAGCGCTGCACGGTCTTAACATATTTGACCACTGTAGCTAATGTAGTAGTGAAAACTACCTAACCACGTTACATTTTTTTCAGAATGGATGAGCTAGCATCTGCGTTAGCTAGGCTACGTTTAGAGAACACGCCGCCGTCGCGCTGAACTCATTCCTTTCCATTTGGCGAGTGGGGGTGGAGTCGACATGTGTTTTTTTTTCTTCAGTGGTAGTAAATGTCCTCCCACATAATGCAAGCATATCCCCTTTAGCGACATCTCAAAGTATCAAGAAATACTGAAGGAGTACCAGACCTACAAAACGTTTCTCATGGCCGTCGGACCCATGGAGTGGCGTGAGGAACAGAAACGCAAGAGGGAGGACAGGAGAGCAACCAAGCAGAAAGAGAATTCAAACATTTTCTGTCTTCCTTCATCGGTCAAAGGTATGGGAGTTTAAATACTTTCCTTGGATTTATTTGAGATTGATAAAAATGTGTGCAATAGGAAATATGCAATAGTAGGCTAAAGGTTGGTTGCAGCAAAATGGTTTAAATTAATCTAGGATTAGTTTATCCACATTGGTGCAACGCACCCTAAATCTATTGACAGAAGTCTGACATTTTGTATTATTTTACTGATTCCAAGACGAAAATAAAAAAGGTCCAGCGTATGCCAGACGCAATTCAAGAGTCACAAAAAATTCTCAGATAAGACATCAAAGCAAAAGGTAAAGAGGATGGGGAACATATATATATTTTTGTGTGTGGATTGATTTTATTTTATGATATAACGTAATTGACAAGTAACATTGAAACTAGTTCAGTGCTACTGTGTGCATTTGATTGTACCCTGTCAGTGGCAAAGTCAGCAGCATACTTCACCACCAGGAGAGACAGGGGTTCACCATCCCTGAGGTGCCAGAGACCGCAGAGACCTCAGACAGTGACGAGGTATGGATTAAACCTTCCTGTGTTTTATTAATGAACCTTCTTGAGTATTGATGTGCTTTGTTGACATAATGTATGTAACCAACCAGGAAAGTGGTTAAAAACTGGGGGTAAACCGGAGGTAAATTTAGCAAACCCCCCAATGCAAAAAAATACATACGTTATTTATGTATCTAACTACCATAATAAGTGGGTAAACCCTATTCACAATTTAAGACAAGGAAACTGGGTTTATTTGGGTTGACCCCCAAGACAGCACAAACCGATCCGACTGGGACCAGACGTATGTGTTATCATTAGCTCTTCCATTTTGTTCTCTGCTGTGGCTCCTCCTCTCCTCCAAGGAACCAGAGTTGTGTTACTCCAACCCCAGGGACATGCTGAATTTACTGACTGATCTGGAGGAGCAGAACCTGTCCTACATCCAGAACTTCCAGGAGACAGAGGAGGTCATGGATGAGATCCGCAAAACCATCCAGTTGACGCAGGAAAGAATGTAAGGAAGGGCACATCATCTATGCTGTTATACTCCCTATTTGAATCAAATCCTCTCCGGAATACAACAGTGCTGTGTTCCTCAGAGTCTGCAACAAGAAACGAAAATGAGTGTTTCTTATCGACGAGTCCAGGTTCTCCTTGGGAAACTTCACCTCTTTATTCAATTAATTTCATGCCTAATAAACACGAGCCAGGTGTCATCCCTAGCAGATGTGTGTGCTAACAGCATGTGGTGTGGGTTTATTTACGTGTGTAATGTACAGGAACAGTGAGGCCCAGATCCTGCTGCAGCAGGTAGACATCCTGAAGAACACCATCCAGAGGGAGGAGGAGAAGACCTCTGAGCTGGAGTTCAAGTCCAGGATCTTCTCCTACGGAGAGTACAGAGCTGACAAACAGGTTAGTACTATTGTCCACGTCGTTGCTGCGGGCCCAATGGATGAGCGTGTTTGATGATCGACATCGCTCTCGATGACGAAATTGCAACTGCAGGTTCCATGAGCGCCTTCGATTGGCTGATTGATTGAATGACTGATTCATTGGTCTACTTCCTAAAATACATCAGAGAAGAAGATCCAAAGGTACCTCAATCTCCCCAGATGTTTTCCTCCCACTGCATTTTGAGAGGGAGACTAGGAAAGAGGATGCAAAAATTCAAAGGAAATAGATTGTGTGTTTGTAAATTCAATCTGGAGTGCCAGTGTGTGCTCAGAATGCGCTCTGGGCGTTCTTAAACTCACGAGTGTTGTCAGATTGTCCGTTCGTACATTCAGAGCGTTTTGCTCTCGTAGTGTTGAGTGCCCACTGGACGCTCTGGTTGAGGAGTAGGGTTGATCCGAGCGTTCTGACCTCACAACGGCAGTCAAGCTAACTGGCTAATGTTGGCTAACTTTCTAGCTACTTCCAGACACATAATGAGAGAACACCTCACTCTGACCATTTTACTCTCCCTAGCAGAGCTGGTTAGGCTGTTTTCATGTTATTCAGAGCGTTGGTGACCGTAACTGTGCTGCTGGCAACAATTTCATTGTTCTTTTTTACTGACAACTGCCATATTCAACGGGTGTTGAGCGTTCGTAAATTAATCTGTTATTCTGTGCTCTGGCACACTCAGACGAGTGCTCTGAAATCGGTGTAGAGTGCATTTACGAACGCACCCAAAATTGAGATGAAACCATTTCGTAGTCAATTTCACCTCCTTCCTTATCACAGGACGTGATGCTCAATGTGCTGCACAAGAAGGTGAAGGAAGTGTACAGGGTGTGTGTGGGAGAGGTGGACTCCAATATCAGCACTCTTCACATGCTGGCCAACATTGAGAGCAGAATGCAGGACGTTATGGACCGACTGGAGACGCTGCCCCCGGACAACATTGACACCGTCCGCACCCAGCGGGAGAAGGAGAAGAGGCTCAAGTATGTGTCCTTTCCTCACAGCTCTTTGCGGTCATACACCGACCAGTAACCGTAAAAGCTCTTTAGCTGCGTTTACACAGGCAGCCCAATTATGGTATTTTTCTCCACGCTAATTGTTCTTTTGACCAATCATATCAGTTATTTTGCCAATAATTGGGTAAAACATCAGAATTGGTCTGCCTGAGTAAACGCAACCTTTTGTGAAAAATTCTGGTGTAAAAAGGTCTTTATAAAATAAATGTGATTGATTTAATTGTTGCCAACAACATACCACACTAATGCACATTCGGGATGAATGCTCTCAATTGTGCGGCCAGCGGTAGAAGTTGACCAGGGTATTTATTATCCCAAACTTCCTCAGCGATCTCAGGAAGAAGGCTATTAAAGGCTGTTGTGCCGTCTTGACAATAATGCTCCCTCCCTCTAATCTCCTTTCAGGATGCGTGAGGAGAAGCTGTTGAAGAAGAAACACCACCAAGAGGAGAGACTCCGAATGGCTCTGGAGAGAGCCACCTCTGACAGCAAGAAGAGGGTCAGTGTACCAAACTGTGCACAAACAGGACACATATCGATTGCTATAATACAGTTTGAGTAAATATAGACTGTTTATAGACTGGTGGGCATAGAGAATCAACCTAGAATACAATATCTACCTTTGCTACACTGTGTATTGATGAAACATGCTTCCCCGGGACCAAATGCCTTTGCAATTATTATTATTTTTTTTTTATTTCACCTTTATTTAACCAGGTAGGCTAGTTGAGAACATGTTCTCATTTGCAACTGCGACCTGGCCAAGATAAAGCATAGCAGTGTGAACAGACAACACAGTGACAATGACACGTAATATTACAGAACTGTAACAGACAGTTTGATACACTGTGTATTGATAAAACAAATGCCTTTGCAATGACACCTAATATTACAGAACTGTAACAGACAGTCTCCATTTATCCTGTTTTCTCTGGTTTGTAGACGGGCAGAAAGCTGATGCCGCGATCGGAGCCATCGGAGATCAAGAAGAAGGACAAGACACATGCGTTGACCACTAGAGAGCAAGAAGACGCCTTGTACTTCTTTGCCTGATTATTTTAAACCATCAGTATTCACAGACAATATAAGACAGTGACTGATTTTAAATGAGCTTTTGTATACAGTACCAATCAACAGTTTGGACATGCCTACTCATTCAAGGATTTTTCTAATTAAAAAAAAAAAAAAAAAAAAACAATTTTCTGAAGACATCAAAACAATGAAATAACACATATGGAATCATGTAGTAACCAAAATGTGTTAAACAAATCTATATTTTAGATTCTTCAAAGTAGCCACCCTTTGCCTTGATGACAGCTTTGCACACTCATGGCATTCTCTCAATCAGCTTCACCTGGAATGCTGAGCTTTTATTGGCTGCTTTTCCTTCCCTCTGTGGTCCAACTCATCTGAAACCATCTCAATTGGGTTGAGGTCAGGTGATTGTGGAGGCCAAGTCATCGGATGCAACACTCCCATCACTCTCCTTCTTGGTCAAATAGCCCTTACACAGCCTGGAGGTGTGTTGGGTCATTGTCCTGTTGAAAAACAAATGATAGCGCAAACCAGATGGGATGGTGTATCGCTGCAGAATGCTGTGGTAGCCATGCTGGTTAAGTGTGCCTTGAATTCTAAATAAATCACTGATAGTGTCAGCAGCAAAGCAACATCACACCTCCATGTTTCACGGTGGGAACCAGACATGTGGAGATCATCCGTTCACCTACTCTGCTTCTCACAAAGGCTCCCCCTTTTCTCAGCTCACTGGTCACAATAACAACACCCACCCGTAGCACACGTTCCAGCAGGTATATCTCACTGATCAACACCAACACCTCATTTGGCCATCTTTCCTTCCAGTTCTCTGCTGCCAGTGACTGGAACGAATTGCAAAAATCACTGAAGCTGGAGACATATTTCACTCACTAACTTGAAACATCAGCTATCTGAGCAGCTAACCGATCGATGCAGCTGTAAATAGCCCACCCAATCTACCTACCTCATCCCCATACTGTTTTTATTAACTTTTGTTTTTTTGCACATCAACATCTGCTCATTTATCACTCCAGTGTTATTCTGCTAAATTGTAATTCTTTGCTACTATTTCCTATTTATTGCCTACCTCCTCATGCCGGTCTAATGTCCATTGCATGCGTTTCTTGGCCCAAGCAAGTCTCCTCTTATTGGTGTCCTTTTAGTAGTGGTTTCTTTGCACAAATTTGACCATGAAGGCCTGATTCACAGTCTCCTCTGAACAGTTGGATGTTGAGATGTGTCAGTTCTTGAACTCTGAAGCATTTATTTGGGCTGCAATTTCTGAGGCTGGTAACTAATGAGCTTATCCTCTGCAGCATTGGTAACTCTGGGCCTTCCTTTTCTGTGGCAGTCAGTTTTTTCATAGCGCTTAATGGTTTTTGCAACTACACTTGAAGAAACTTTCAAAGTTCTTGAAATGTTCCGTATTGACTGACCTTCATGTCTTAAAGTAATGGACTGTCGTTTCTCTGAGCTGTTCTTGCCATAATAAGGACTTGGTCTTTTACCAAATAGGGCTATCTTCTGTTTACCAACACTAACTTGCCACAGCACAACTGATTGGCTCAAATGCATTAAGGAAAGACATTTCGCAAAGGCACACCTGTTAATTGAAATTCCTTCCAGATGACTACCTCATGAAACTGGTTGAGAGAATGCCAAGAGTGCACAAAGCAGTCAAGGCTACTTTGCTACTTTGAAGAATTTAAAATATGTTTAACACTTTTTTTGGTTACTACATGATTCCATATGTGTTATTTCATTGTAGATTAATAGTGAAGACATCAACTATGTAGAAAATATTAAAAATAAAAACCCTGGAAGGAGTAGGTGTCCAAACTTTTGACTGGTACTGTACATTATGTCTATTTGTTAGCCCAGGTCACCAAGGAGCATTTAGATTCACTCACTGATTTGGACTATACAATATTAACTAATGCTATACAACAGTTAGATTTAATGTACTGTATACTTGGATTATAAATAAAAAATTCAATTTTTACCTTAGTATATTCTGTTATTGTTTCCTAAATATGATCATTTACAGATAAAGTAGGTAAATTGCACAAAATAATGCCATACAAGATATTACTGAAAAGTGCAATATGCACAATTTTATTATCCTTGTGCTCAAAAGGGGCACAACAGCTTGCTTCATCATCATCATATAAAAAAAAGAACTTGCTTCTCAGATGTTTTCAAAATGAGACATTTTCATAAAAAATGGCAACAAATCAACAAACAAGATTAGCAACCAGACATCAAAAAGAAGCTTGCAGTAGCATGCATCTATCAAACGTCTTTCATTTCACCATCCTCCTCCTCCTCTTCTACCCCTCTAATGAACAAGACATTGTTGCATCTGTGTGGAGGGAAAAAAATAGTGTACTGTTAGCTCACCGTGGGCTGGTATGGCAGACAGGAAATTATTAAACATTGTGCTAATTCTGCAATTAAAATGGAGATACAGTGCTATCAGAAAGTATTCATACCCTTTGACTTATTCCACATCTTGTGTTACAGCCGGGATTCAAAATATATATTTTTATCCTCACCCATCTACACACACTACCCCATGATGACAAAGTGAAAAGATGTTTAGAGCTTTTTTTTGGTGCTAATTTATTGAAAATTAAATCTCTAATTTACATAAGTATTCACACCGAGGAGTCAATGCATGTTGGAATCACCTTTGGCAGCAATTACAGCTGTGAGTCTTTCTGGGTAAGTCTAAGAGCTTTGCACACCTGGATTGTACAATATTTGCATATAATTTATTTTAATTCTTCAAGCTCTGTCAAGTTGGTTGTTGATCATTGCTTGACAGCCATTTAAGTCATTTTTACAAGACGATTTAAGTCAAAACTGTAACTAGGCCACCCAGGAGCATTCAATGTATTGGAAAGCAACTCCAGTGTATATTTTGACCTTGTGTTTTAGGTTATTGTCCTGCTGAAAGGTGAATTGGTCTCCCAGTGTCTGTTGGAAAGTGGACTGAACCAGGTTTTCCTCTAGGATTTTTCCTGTGCTTAGCTCTATTCCGTAGATTTTATCCTAAAAAAAAAACTCCCTAGTCCTTGTCAATGACGAGCATACATATAACAAGATGCAGCTACCACCATGCTTGACAATATGAAGAGTGGTACTCAGTAATGTGTTGTGTTAGCCCCTAACATAAGGCTTTGTATCCAGGACATGAAGTACATTTCTTTGCCACATTTTTAGCTGTTTTACTTTAGTTCCTTATTGCAAACAGGATACATGTTTTGGAATAGTTGTATTATGTACAGGCTTCCTTCTTTTCACTGTCATTTAGGTTATTATTGTGGAGCAACTTCAATAGTTTTCTCCTATTACTTGGTAACAGTTTTAGTCACCATTGGCCTCATGGTGAAATCCCTGAGCAGTTTCCTTCCTCACCAGCAACTGAGTTAGGAAGGACATTTCAGCTTGTCATTTTTTTTGTTTTTTTCATTAAAACATAATTTCACTTTGACATTATGTGGTATTGTGTGCAAACCAGTGACATCATATCAATGTAATACATGTTTTAATTCAGGCTGTAACAACAAAATGTGGAAAAAAAGTCAAGGGGTGTGAATACTTTCTCAAAGCCCTTTGTGTGTAAACTGGTCCCAGATCTGTTTGTGCGGTCTTGCAACTCATATGATAATCGTTACTCCAATCCATGACCATAGGAGTTGGCAAGACAGCACAAACAGATCTGAGACCAGGCTAATGTGTTTAATCATGAACTCTGCGAAGTACAAGTAAACAAAAGAGTATTCCACTGAACTTACCTGACGAGCACTTCTCCTAGGTGACCAGCCAATGCTCCATCCACATACTCTTCAGTGTTGGCCAACTATAAAATCAGAGACAATATATTGTTAGATGTTATAAATTGATATGAATGCTGTACAAAATGTACACCTGTTTTTAATCAAACTAAATGAATGGCCCACAGAGATGCAACCAGAGCCATATATCTTAGCTAGAGATTCGGATGGGCAAGCTCTCTCTAGATGCAAATGTGTGCACACGAGGGACTCCAGCTGTAGGGAATTATGCATTTCAGTGATGTTTTCACATATGACTGTATGCATCTTTCTGGTCCACACACACCTGCATATTCATGTAGCTGTCCACAGACACCAGGTATCCTTTGTATTCCATGCCCCACTTCAGCTTCACCATCACGGGCTTGCCAGTCAGACCGTTCAGGAACGGTTTGGGATTCAGTGGTAAACTCTGAAATGCCATTATCAAATAAAATGTTATTGGTCACATACATATATTTAGCAGCTATTATTGGACAAAAGGAACACCTATATGAGAATGCTGTTCATCGACTACAGCTCAGCGTTCAACACCATAGTGCCCACTAGGCAAAGGACCCTGGGACTGAACACCTCCCTCTGCAACTGGATCCTGGACTTCCTGATCGGCCGCCCCAGGTGGCAAGGGTAGGCAAAAACACGTCTGCCACGCTGATCCTCAACACTGGTGCCCGTCAGGGGTGTGTGCCTAGTCCCCTCCTGTATTCCTTGTTCACCCACGACTGCGTGGCCAAACATAACTCCAACACCATCATTAAGTTTGCTGACGACACAACAGTGGTAGGCCTGATCACCGACAACGATGAGACAGCATATAGGGAGGTGGTCAGATACCTGGCAGTGTGGTACCAGGACAACAACCTCTCCCTCGAGAGTTTCGAGTTCCTTGGTGTCCACATGACCATGATAGTTCATTGGTGCAAACACACCAAGACAGTCGTGAATAGTGTACGACAACAGGAGACTGAAAATATTTGGCACGGGTCCCCAGGTCCTCAAAAAGTTCTACAGCTGCACGATCGAGAGCATCCTGATCGGTTGCATCACCACCTGGTATGGCAAGCGGTACCGGAGCGCCAAGCCTAGGACCAAAAGGCTCCTTAACAGTTTCCACCTCCAAGCCATAAGACTGCTGAACAATTAATCAAATGGCCACCCGAACTATTTACATTTACCACCCCCCCCATTTGTTTTTACACTGCTGCTACTTGCTGTTATTATGTATGGATCATGCATGACAGTTATGGCTGCAAATTACCTCGACTAACCTGTACATCGCACGTTGACTCTGTACTGGTATATAGCCTTTTTCACAATTTAAAAAAAATATATATATTTTCTTAACTCTTTCGTGGTAACTCTTTTTTTGGTTAATTATTAAGGGCTTGTAAGTAACCATTACTTCACCTGTTGTAGTCGGCGCATGTGACAAAGTTTTCATTGATTTGGTATTTTAGCCATATATCACACCCCCTCGGACCTGATTGCTTAATTATAGTCATAATATTAACGATAATTAACTGGTTAAATTTAAGCAATAAGGCACGAGTGGATGTGGTATATGGCCAATATACCATGGCTAAGGACTGTTCTTATGTACCACGCAACTGGTTACCAATGTAATTAAGAGCATTAAATACACATTTTTGTCATACCCATGGTATATGGTCTGTTATAAACTGGGTGGTTCAAGCCCTGAATGCTGATTGGCTGACAGCCATTGTATATCAGACTGTATACCACGTGTTTGACAAAACGTTTATTTTTACTTCTCTAATTACGCTGATAACCAGTTTATAATAGCAATAAGGCACCTCTGGGGTTTGTGATATATGGCCAATATACCACGACTAGGGGCTGTGTCCAGGCACTCCTCGTTGCGTCGTGCAGAGAACAGCCCTTAACCGTGGTATATGATCATATACCACACCTTAAATATACCAATCAGCATTCAGGGCTCAAACCACCCAATTTATAATGTTTATAACAGGTATGACAAAACATTTATTTTTACAGTTCTAATTACGTTGGTAGCCAGTTTATAATAGAAATAAGGCCGTGGCATATCGGCCATATGCCACAGCCCCTCGGGCCTTATTGCTTAAATATCCCATGGCTTTCAGACAACCAGCATCCAGGACCGAAACACATTACAACTGCATCTCACAACTAGCTATCTAGATAATCAAACTAGCATTTCACATACAGTGCAAAGCACAACAAAGTACATCTTACCACCCTAACTAGTTACCGTAGCTAGCTAGTTGGATAATCACAACAAAGGCGATTTTATGATATTTGAGAATTTTATGATATTTGAGAATTTGAGTAGTTAGCTATGATAGCCTGGACGTTCACTACATATATTACCAATCCTCATCAAACACCTCATAATATAGAATATTTACCATTTTGATTCTGTATGAGCTTCAACGACGATTTGCACGCCGTTATTGGATACAGGAAGTAGTGGTGAACTCTGAACTCTGATCCGTACAAAACAGCACTGTGATTGGTTCAGTTTTTGTCATTGTTCATCCTGATTGGCCACAAAACCGGAGAGAAGAACAGACGGGCATTTTCTACTCCAGTCAAGTCTCTTCTCGGTGTGGAGCCCAAATTTGCGGGAAAGATTCGATGTAGCCAAAATATTTATCGTCGAACTTGTTACATTGTTGCAATTTTATTGAAACAGTTTCAGTCACAGTGTTACAATCAGATACTTGATACTATATAGTCTCTTGCTCGCCGGACTAGACAACAATAGTTGCAGATTCAGTTGTGACCACTAGGAGGTAATGTTCTCAAATGGATTGAAGTAGCCAACACTCTCCAAACATTGTGAGTGATTTGCATAATTTAAGATAAACTTTTATGGAAACTTGTATCTCCTTTTAAAGATGTAAATTATATTATGATAATCGATATTGAGAGCCACATAGTAACTTAAAGAATGTTGGTTATTTTGGAATGTTTATTTAAATGTAAATTGAAATTCACAGCAGATTGTTGCTTGTGCTATTGCTGTACTGTAGTTCATTGTGAATGTCATGCCATTTTTTTGACACAAGATATATCAAATTCTCTCTATGTCTCTGGCCATGTTCGAGCGGATCACTTTTGTCAATCTCCATCTTTCAAAGTGTGTTGCATTATGGGGGATAGAAGTTGTCCGACGTACGCCTACATGTCTACCTTGCATGAACTTGATAAAAATCAAGAGATCAAAGGTAATGAAGTTTTGACTGCAGTCGAAGGCAAGCTTCGGCAGTTGCTCTTCACCAACGTCCTCCGGAGCCATGGCCTGCATTGTGGAAGGCTCTATTGTATTTATTTAACCTTTTATTTAACTAGGCAAATCAGTTAAGAACAAAGTCTTCTTTACAATGACAGCCTACCAAAAGTCAAAAGGCCTCCTGACGGGACTGGGATTAAAAATATAGGACAAAACACACATCATGAGAAGGACAACAGCATAACATGGCAGCAACACATGACAACACAGAATGGTAGCACCACATGACAACAACATGGTAGGAACACCACATGACAACACAGAATGGTAGCAACACCACATGACAACACAGAATGGTAGCAACAACACATGACAACACAGAATGGTAGCAACACCACATGACAACACAGAATGGTAGCAACACCACATGACAACAACATGGCAGCAACACATGACAACACAGAATGGAGCAACACCACATGACAACAACATGGTAGCAACACCACATGACAACACAGAATGGTAGCAACACCACATGACAACACAGAATGGTAGCAACACATGACAACAACATGGCAGCAACACATGACAACACAGAATGGAGCAACACCACATGACAACAACATGGTAGCAACACCACATGACAACAGAATGGTAGCAACACCACATGACAACAACATGGTAGCAACACCACATGACAACACAGAATGGTAGCAACACATGACAACAACATGGCAGCAACACATGACAACACAGAATGGAGCAACACCACATGACAACAACATGGTAGCAACACCACATGACAACACAGAATGGTAGCAACACCACATGACAACACAGAATGGTAGCGACACCACATGACAACACAGAATGGTAGCAACACCACATGACAACACAGAATGGTAGCGACACCACATGACAACACAGAATGGTAGCAACACCACATGACAACACAGAATGGTAGCAACAACACATGACAACACAGAATGGTAGCAACACCACATGACAACACAGAATGGTAGCAACACCACATGACAACAACATGGTAGCAACACCACATGACAACACAGAATGGTAGCAACACCACATGACAACAACATGGTAGCAACACCACATGACAACACAGAATGGTAGCAACACATGACAACAACATGGCAGCAACACATGACAACACAGAATGGAGCAACACCACATGACAACAACATGGTAGCAACACCACATGACAACACAGAATGGTAGCAACACCACATGACAACAACATGGTAGCAACACCACATGACAACACAGAATGGTAGCAACACCACATGACAACACAGAATGGTAGCAACACCACATGACAACACAGAATGGTAGCAACACCACATGGCAGCAACACATGACAACACAGAATGGAGCAACACCACATGACAACAACATGGTAGCAACACCACATGACAACACAGAATGGTAGCAACACCACATGACAACAACATGGTAGCAACACCACATGACAACACAGAATGGTAGCAACACCACATGACAACAACATGGTAGCAACACCACATGACAACAACATGGTAGCAACACCACATGACAACACAGAATGGTAGCAACACCACATGACAACACAGAATGGTAGCAACACCACATGACAACAACATGGTAGCAACACCACATGACAACACAGAATGGTAGCAACACCACATGACAACACAGAATGGTAGCAACACCACATGACAACAACATGGTAGCAACACCACATGACAACACAGAATGGTAGCAACACCACATGACAACAACATGGTAGCAACATCACATGACAACACAGAATGGTAGCAACACCACATGACAACAACATGGTAGCAACACCACATGACAGCATAGCATGGTAGCAACACCACATGACAACAACATGGTAGCATCACCACATGACAGCACAGCATGGTAGCAACACCACATGACAACAACATGGTAACAACACAACATGGCAGCAGCACAAAACATGGTACAAACATTATTGGACAGAGACAACAGCACCAAGGGCAAGAAGGTAGAGACAACAATACATCACG
The DNA here is from genome assembly GCF_034236695.1 of Oncorhynchus nerka. NCBI lineage: Eukaryota > Metazoa > Chordata > Actinopteri > Salmoniformes > Salmonidae > Oncorhynchus > Oncorhynchus nerka. Next base: position 11,746,626 of record NC_088404.1, on the reverse strand, counting down.
CAAAGCAGCCACAACTGTCAGTAAGAGTGTCCATGATTGAGTCTTTGAATGAAGAGACTGAGATAAAAGTGTCCAGTTTGAGTGTTTTTTGCAGCTTGTTCCAGTCGCTGCAGCGAACTGAAAAGAGGAGCGACCTAGTGATGTGTGTGCTTTGTGGACCTTTAACAGAATGTGACTAGCAGAACGGGTGTTGTATGTGGAGGATGAGGGTTGCAGTAGGTATCTCAGATAAGCATCAACCAGTGGGTCTTGCGACGGGTATACAGGGATGACCAGTTTACAGAGGAGTATAGAGCGCAGTGATGTGTCCTATAAGGAGCATTGGTTGCCAATCTGATGGACGAATGGTAAAGAACATCTAGCTGCTTGAGAGCACCCTTGATGATTAGGGTGTTTTGTTTGTCCCATGCAAACGTGACCAAAGACGTGACTGAAACAGGAACCAACTTTGCCACAATTCATGTATACAGTGGATATGTACAAATAAATGTGATATTTGAGGCTCTCTCTCACCAGGGGCGAACTGGGACAACAATTCAGCCCTGGCATTTTATCCACACCAGCCCCCTCTGAATCAGAGAGGTGCCCATGGAGCAGTTGTTGGGGGTTAACTGCCTTGCTCTATGGCAGAACAGCAGTAAGTCTGTCTCTCTCTCTCTGTCTCGGTCTCTGTCTCTCTCTCTGTCTCTCTCTCTCTCTGTCTCTGTCTCGCTCTGTCTCTGTCTCTCTCTCTCTGTCACTCTCTCTGTCTCTCTTTCTCTCTCTCTCTGTCTCTCACTCTCTCTCTCTCTCTCTCTCTCTCTCTCTGTCTCTCTCTCTCTCTGGCACACTCTGGAATTTCACCCAGTAGATATGGGAGTTTATCAAAATTGGATTTGTTTTAGAATTCTTTGTGGATCTGTGTAATCTGAGGGAAATATGTCTCTCTAATATGGTCATACATTGGGCAGGAGGTTAGGAAGTGCAGCTCAGTTTCCACCTTATTTTGTGGGCAGTGAGCACATAGCCTGTCTTCTCTTGAGAGCCATGTCTTCCTACGACAGCCTTTCTCAATAGCAAGGCTATGCTCACTGAGTCTGTACATAGTCAAAGCTTTCCTTAAGTTTGGGTCAGTCACAGTGGTCAGGTATTCTGACGCTGTGTACTCTGACGCTGTGTACTCTCTGTTTAGGGGCAAATAGCATTCTAGTTTGCTCTGTTTTTTTGTTAATTCTTTCCAAGGTGTCAAGTAATTCTGTTTTTGTTTTCTTATGATTTGGTTGGGTCTAATTGTGCTTCTGTCCTGTGAACAGAGCCCCAGGACCAGCTTACTTCTCCAGGTTCATCTCTCTGTAGGTGATGGCTTTGTTATGGAAGGTTTGGGAATCGCTTCCTTTTAGGTGGTTGTAAAATTTAATGGCTCTTTTCTGGATTTTGATAATTAGTGGGTATCGGCCTAATTCTGCTCTGCATTATTTGGTGTTCTACGTTGTACGCGGAGGATATTTTTGCAGAATCCTGCATGCAGAGTCTCAATTTGGTGTTTGTCCCATTTTGTGAAGTCTTGGTTGGTGAGCGGACCCCAGACCTCACAACCATAAAGGGCCATGGGCTCTATGACTGATTCAAGTATTTTTAGCCAGATCCTAATTGGTATATTGAAATTTATCTTCCTTTTGATGGCATAGAATGCCCTTGTTGCCTTGTCTCTCAGATCGTTCACAGCTTTGTGGAAGTTACCTGTGGCGCTGATGTTTAGGCCAAGGTATGTATAGTTTTTTGTGTGCTCTATGGCAACAGTGTCTAGATGGAATTTGTATTTATTTCTCTCTCTCTCTCTCTCTCTCTCTCTCTCTCTCTCTCTCTCTCTCTCTCATTGGCTTATAACACTGCTACTCCAGTACTATTTGAGAAGGTCCGTGATCACAATGGGAGACAGAGAGCTGCTTTCAAGCGATGGGCACAGCAGGTGTTTATTTGTAAAAGAGGAGGAGGCAGGTAGCTGGGTCCAGGGGCAGGCAGAAGGTCATACACAGGAGGAGGCAGGTAGTTGGGTCCAGGGGCAGGCAGAAGGTCATACACAGGAGGAGGCAGGTAGCTGGGTCCAGGGGCAGGCAGAAGGTCATACACAGGAGGAGGCAGGTAGCTGGGTCCAGGGGCAGGCAACAGTACAGGCAGGGAAAAGGCTAGTAACGTTGTCCGGGAGACCAGGCAATAGGTTGATAAGAGGAAACCCGATAGGCTTAAAGTACAGGCAGGGAGTAGGAAAAAGGCGTTGTTAATTTTTGCCTGCCTCACTATCATACGGGGAAAAACAGAGCTCCAAAATAGAAGTGTGTCACAAAACAAACAATACCTCACAATGATGGGGTGCAAATAATTGAACTAAATAGTGTGTGATAATGCAGGTGTGTGAACAGGTGATCAGATTGGGAACTGGAGAGTGAGCTGCGTTTAGGGGATCTACGTGTTTCAGAGTGTGAGTTGGAAGCGGACGTTACGGTCCAATCACACAAATTTCCTAGGTGGCAAAGGTCCAGATAGATATGGTCTTTTTTTTAACCTTTATTTAACTAGGCAAGTCAGTTACGAACAAATTCTTATTTTAAATGATGGCCTCGGAACAGTGGGTTAACTGCCTGTTCAGGGGCAGAACGACAGATTTGTACCTTGTCAGCTCGGGGGTTTGAACTTGCAAATTTCCGGTTACTAGTCCAACACTCTAACCACTAGGCTACCCACCTCAGAACCCCTGTGACACCAAACTGTTCACACCCCTCTTGAACGTGAGGTGAAAATGTTGCAGTTTTTAAGCTAACTTTCCATAATTCTACACATTTTGCATGGGGCAGAGAATTTTTGTTGCTCTTTTAAAGTACATTTTCTGCAATTGTACACATTTTTCCATGTCTTATGTGTGTTTATATCATACCAGTAGTCGAAGAGCATTTGTATTTTTTGGAGTTGGCACCCGCTGTCCGTATCGACCCTGTTCTGGACTGTGGACCGCCAGTTGAGTATAGGGGCTTGGCCTCCCGGGTGGCGCAGTGGTTAAGGGCGCTGTACTGCAGCGCCAGCTGTGCCATCAGAGTCCCTGGGTTCGCGCGTGTTATGCGGTAAAGCGCACGGTGTCTCCAGTGCCCGCTCATAGCCTGGAGCGCTATATGCCAGCCCCCCCGCAAGTGCCATGCGAGAGTGGGCATCCAGCCAGGGCTGATTGTGCCAGCTCAGCGCGCTTGGTCTCCGGTGCGCCGTTTCGGCCCAGGGTATCCTGCGCAGGCTCTGCGTGCTGTGTCTCCGGGGCACTGGGACGGTTCAGTTCGTCCTATGCCTGCGCTCCGCCTGTGCTGGACTAAAGTGGGCATTGAGCCAAATGGAGAGGTGCGAGTGGTAAGCACCAGATCTCCAGTGCTCCCCCACAGCCCGGTTCGACCTGTGCCTGCACTCTGGAGGGGCCCGGCTAAAGTGGTCATCCAGCCTGGAGGAGTGGTGCCAAGGCTGCGCACCAGGGCTCCAGTGCTCCCCCACAGCCCGGTTCATCCGGTGCCTCCTCCATGCTCCAGGCCTCCTATAGGTCTCCCCAGCCTGGTGGGCCCTGTGGCAGCCCCACGCACCAGGCCTCCCATAGGTCTTCCCAGCCTGGTGGGCCCTGTGGCAGCCCCACGCACTAAGCTGTCTCTACGTCTCCTCCCTCGAGAGTTGTCCTCCAGTCCGGACCCTCCAACGATGCCCTCCAGTCTGGAGCTTCCAGCGACGCCCTCCAGTGTCGCCCTCCAGTCCGGGGCCCACAACGAGGATACCCTGTCCGGGGCCCGCAACGAGGATGCCCAGTCCGGGGCACACTACGAGGGTGCCCAGCCCGGGGCACGCTACGAGGGTGCCCAGTCCGGGGCCCGCTATGAGGGTGCCCAGTCCGGGGCACGCTACGAGGGTCCCCAGTCCGGGGCCCGCTACGAGGGTGCCCAGTCCGGGGCCCGCTACGATGGTCCCCAGTCCGGGGCCCGCTACGAGGGTCCCCAGTCCGGGGCCCGCTACGAGGGTCCCCGCTCTAGAGGCGCCACCTAAGTGGGCCAAGCCAGAGGTGGAGCGGCGTCTACGTCCCTCACCAGAGCCGCCACCGCGGAGAAATGCCCACCCAGACCCTCCCCTATAGGTTCAGGTTTTGCGGCCGGAGTCCTCACCTTTGGGGGGGGAGTACTGTCACGCCCTGACCTTAGAGCTTTTTATGTCTATTTTGGTTTGGTCAGGGTGTAATTTGGGGTGGGCATTCTATGTTCTTTTTTTTCTATGTTTTTTGTATTTCTTTGTTTTGGCCGGATATGGTTCTCAATCAGGGACAGCTGTCTATCGTTGTCTCTGATTGGGAACCATACTTAGGTAGCTTTTTCCCACATAGTTTTTGTGGGTAGTTAATTTCTGTTTAGTGTTTTGCACCTTACGGTTATTCTCTTTGTTATTTTTTGTTATTTTTGTTATAGTGTTCAGTTCTAATAAAAAGCATGAACCTTACCACGCTGCGCTTTGGTCCGATGATTCCTCTTCTTCAGACGACGAATACCGTTACAAATGCTCACGTCAACAAGGCAGTGAAGCCATTGTTTATAAAAGTTTTTCTTTATAATGCCCGAAATAAACATGGCTTCCCCCATATCAAACACTCACAGACTGAAATCATATGTGTGTACATTGTACAATCAATCAATGAGAGAGAGCATCAAATATCACATTCATTTGTATATATCCACTGTATACATGAATCGTCGCAAAGTTGGTTCCCTAATCCACTTGTCATCTCCCGTCTGGATTACTGCAACTCGCTGTTGGCTGGGCTCCCTGCCTGTGCCATTAAACCCCTACAACTCATCCAGAACGCCGCAGCCCGTCTGATGTTCAACCTTCCCAAGTTCTCTCACGTCACCCCGCTCCTCCGCTCTCTCCACTGGCTTCCAGTTGAAGCTCGCATCCGCTACAAGACCATGGTGCTTGCCTACGGAGCTGTGAGGGGAACGGCACCTCAGTACCTCCAGGCTCTGATCAGGCCCTACACCCAAACAAGGGCACTGCGTTCATCCACCTCTGGCCTGCTCGCCTCCCTACCACTGAGGAAGTACAGTTCCCGCTCAGCCCAGTCAAAACTGTTCGCTGCTCTGGCCCCCCAATGGTGGAACAAACTCCCTCACGACGCCAGGTCAGCGGAGTCAATCACCACCTTCCGGAGACACCTGAAACCCCACCTCTTTAAGGAATACCTAGGATAGGATAAAGTAATCCTTCTCACCCCCCTTAAAAGATTTAGATGCACTATTGTAAAGTGGCTGCTCCACTGGATGTCATAAGGTGAATGCACCAATTTGTAAGTCGCTCTGGATAAGAGCGTCTGCTAAATGACTTAAATGTTAAATGTAAATGTAATGATTGGCTGGTAATAGATCCCCACCATGGAGAATGATAGAGGCCTCTAGTGGCCAAAAGGCCATTTTAGCATAGGCAGCGCCATTGAGGGCTTCCACCATGCTTCCGCCATTTTAAAGTAGTCAAGTGGGTGTAGATTTGTATGGGTTGTAGCCTTAATATCACTGTCCATGCTGTCACAGACGCTATAATGGCACAGATATAAAGATGAGTCCTGTGTCTATCTCTATGATTCTCCAACAAGGCAGGCCATGGCTGCAGTCCTCTATCTATCTCTATGATTCTCCAACAAGGCAGGCCATGGCTGCAGTCCTCTATCTATCTCTATGATTCTCCAACAAGGCAGGCCATGGCTGCAGTCCTCTATCTATCTCTATGATTCTCCAACAAGGCAGGCCATGGCTGCAGTCCTCTATCTATCTCTATGATTCTCCAACAAGGCAGGCCATGGCTGCAGTCCTCTATCTATCTCTATGTTTCTCCAACAAGGCAGGCCATGGCTGCAGTCCTCTATCTATCTCTATGATTCTCCAACAAGGCAGGCCATGGCTGCAGTCCTCTATCTATCTCATTTACATTACATTTACATTTAAGTCATTTAGCAGACGCTCTTATCCAGAGCGACTTACAAATGGGTGCATTCATCTTATGACATCCAGTGGAACAGCCACTTTACAATAGTGCATCTAAATCTTTTAAGGGGGGTGAGAAGGATTACCTTATCCTATCCTAGGTATTCCTTAAAGAGGTGGGGTTTCAGGTGTCTCCGGAAGGTGGTGATTGACTCCGCTGTCCTGGCGTCGTGAGGGAGTTTGTTCCACCATTGGGGGGCCAGAGCAGCGAACAGTTTTGACTGGGCTGAGCGGGAACTGTACTTCCTCAGTGGTAGGGAGGCGACCAGGCCAGAGGTGGATGAACGCAGTGCCCTTGTTTGGGTGTAGGGCCTGATCAGAGCCTGGAGGTACTGAGGTGCCGTTCCCCTCACAGCTCCGTAGGCAAGCACCATGGTCTTGTAGCGGATGCGAGCTTCAACTGGAAGCCAGTGGAGAGAGCGGAGGAGCGGGGTGACGTGAGAGAACTTTGGAAGGTTGAACACCAGACGGGCTGCGGCGTTCTGGATGAGTTGTAGGGATTTAATGGCACAGGCAGGGAGCCCAGCCAACAGCGAGTTGCAGTAATCCAGACGGGAGATGACAAGTGCCTGGATTAGGACCTGCGCCGCTTCCTGTGTGAGGCAGGGTCGTACTCTGCGGATGTTGTAGAGCATGAACCTACAGGAACGGGCCACCGCCTTGATGTTATTTGAGAACGACAGGGTGTTGTCCAGGATCACGCCAAGGTTCTTAGCGCTCTGGGAGGAGGACACAATGGAGTTGTCAACCGTGATGGCGAGATCATGGAACGGGCAGTCCTTCCCGGGAGGAAGAGCAGCTCCGTCTTGCCGAGGTTCAGCTTGAGGTGGTGATCCGTCATCCACACTGATATGTCTGCCAGACATGCAGAGATGCGATTCGCCACCTGGTCATCAGAAGGGGAAAGGAGAAGATTAATTGTGTGTCGTCTGCATAGCAATGATAGGAGAGACCATGTGAGGTTATGACAGAGCCAAGTGACTTGGTGTATAGCGAGAATAGGAGAGGGCCTAGAACAGAGCCCTGGGGGACACCAGTGGTGAGAGCACGTGGTGAGGAGACAGATTCTCGCCACGCCACCTGGTAGGAGCGACCTGTCAGGTAGGACGCAATCCAAGCGTGGGCCGCGCCGGAGATGCCCAACTCGGAGAGGGTGGAGAGGAGGATCTGATGGTTCACAGTATCGAAGGCAGCCGATAGGTCTAGAAGGATGAGAGCAGAGGAGAGAGAGTTAGCTTTAGCAGTGCGGAGCGCCTCCGTGATACAGAGAAGAGCAGTCTCAGTTGAATGACTAGTCTTGAAACCTGACTGATTTGGATCAAGAAGGTCATTCTGAGAGAGATAGCGGGAGAGCTGGCCAAGGACGGCACGTTCAAGAGTTTTGGAGAGAAAAGAAAGAAGGGATACTGGTCTGTAGTTGTTGACATCGGAGGGATCGAGTGTAGGTTTTTTCAGAAGGGGTGCAACTCTCGCTCTCTTGAAGACGGAAGGGACGTAGCCAGCGGTCAGGGATGAGTTGATGAGTTGATGAGGGATGAGTTGATCTCTATGATTCTCTAACAAGGCAGGCCATGGCTGCAGTCCTCTATCTATCTCTATGATTCTCCAACAAGGCAGGCCATGGCTGCAGTCCTCTATCTATCTCTATGATTCTCCAACAAGGCAGGCCATGGCTGCAGTCCTCTATCTATCTCTATGATCCTCCAACAAGGCAGGTCATGTCTGCAGTCCTCTATCTATCTCTATGATCCTCCCCAGGATGAAGCTGGTAAAGAGCAACTGCAGTCAAAACTTCGTCACCTTTGATCACATGATTTTTGTAAAGTCCATGCAGTCGACATGTAGGCGCAAGTCACACAATTGTTTTATCCCATAATGCAACAGGCATTGAAAGGCAGTGACCACCCCCCCCACAAAAAATAATAATACATCATAAATGTGCAATAGCCATCGATCACGTGACACCATTCATTCCTATGTGAAGACTCAATAGCGCATTGAAGTCAAATCAAGTCGGTTAAGATGGCATCTTATCGAAAGGTAACATTTTTATTCATTATTTCACCTTTATTTAAACAGGTAGGCTAGTTGAGAACAAGTTCTCATTTGCAACTGCGACCTGGCCAAGATAAAGCATAGCAGTGGGAACAGACAACACAGAGTTACACCCGCAGTTTGAGCTACTCCAGGAGTGACGTTGCAAGCTAGATCAGTGCCTACCCCTTTCATTGAGTAACTCAATTTGAAGGCCGCCCGAGGTACTTCTCCTGTGTGCGATTTTTAAATAATCGGTTAAGGACATGCATCTGGTGTATAAGAAGCAATTATTGGTACCATGATTGTCTTTGAAACATGTTTTTATTTACACGAAGATTGACATTTTTCCATGAGCTGTTTTCCGCTAACAATGGCTTCAGTGAGAGGGGGCAGTCATTCTCCCCTGGATGTAACCTAGGCTATATATCTTTGGCTGTGACACAAAATCATACCTGTGTTAGGATCCAAGATATGGGTACAGACAATTATTGGATAGTCTCAATGCTCCACTGGGTGGGTTGTTGATTACATTTTTTTACCTATCAAATGATGTGCCTGAGGACCAGGAATCTAACAAATGAACCGCAACTTCGAGCCAAACAAACCACAAACACACTACACGGACAGGGTGATGAGTGATGGGATTTACAAGTTGATAAACAGCCAGGGCACGGACATGGAATAGGGTAGAATTCCTGTATAAGGAGTCTAAAAAGACAGTTACAACAATTATAGGCCATCTCTGGTGTCTATGCTTTGGACAGAAACCAGTCCGTTTTCAGTTACAATGAAGGAAGGTCCCTTATAAGAGACATAGCCAAAGGCTTTGGTAGTGGTATTTCATTGCAATGATGTTTTCCTCCAGCTGCTGTTGATGGTATTATTGTCTGTGTATGTCTATTGTTCATCAGCGAACCATATGAACCATGTAAACCATATGAACCATATGAACCATGTAAACCATATGAACCATATGAACCATATGAACCGTGTGAACCATATGAACCATATGAACCATATGAACCATATGAACCGTGTGAACCATATGAACTATATGAACCATATGAACCGTGTGAACCATATGAACCGTGTGAACCATATGAACCATATGAACTATATGAACCATATGAACCGTGTGAACCATATGAACCGTGCGAAACATATGAACTATATGAAACGTATGAACCATATGAACCGTGCGAAACATATGAACCGTGTGAACCATATGAACTATATGAACCATATGAACCATATGAACCATATGAACCGTGTGAACCATATGAACCGTGCGAAACATATGAACCGTGTGAACCATATGAACTATATGAACCGTGTGAACCATATGAACTATATAAAACATGTGAAACATATGAACTATATGAACCGTGTGAACCATATGAACCTTATAAAACGTGTGAACCATATGAACCGTGCGACCCATATGAACCGTGTGAACCATATGAACCATATAAAACGTGTGAACCATATGAAACGTGTGAACCATATGAACCATGTGAACCATATGAACTATATGAACCATATGAACCGTGTGAACCATATGAACCGTGCGAAACATATGAACTATATGAAACGTATGAACCATATGAACCATATGAACCGTGCGAAACATATGAACCGTGTGAACCATATGAACTATATGAACCATATGAACCATATGAACCATATGAACCGTGTGAACCATATGAACCGTGCGAAACATATGAACCGTGTGAACCATATGAACTATATGAACCGTGTGAACCATATGAACTATATAAAACATGTGAAACATATGAACTATATGAACCGTGTGAACCATATGAACTATATAAAACGTGTGAACCATATGAACCGTGCGACCCATATGAACCGTGTGAACCATATGAACCATATAAAACGTGTGAACCATATGAAACGTGTGAACCATATGAACCATGTGAACCATATGAACCGTGTGAACCATATGAACCATATAAAACGTGTGAACCATATGAAACGTGTGAACCATATGAACCTTATGAACCGTGTTGTTAATGTGTGCTTATACAGGTTCAGGAGTAATGCTGGGAAAGGTACTGTCTACTATACAGGCGCCTCAGAGTGGAATGAGTTTCTTCTGACCATAAAAACGTCATCCTCTCTGGGCAGCTTCAAAATGAAAGTCAAAAACCTGTTTGATGTCTGCCCATATGAATGACCCCTACGATGTAACTGCAATGATGAGATAGATGTTCTTCTTTTTTAAATGTTTTATTATATCGCTGTCTATACTGTGTTCAACCGTGCTGGATCTTGCCTGGCCATCTTGTTTCAAGAGGACCACAATGGAAATAAGTCCCAGACTGTGTTGTGTGTTTATCCTCCATGATTCAACAGTGGAAATAAGTCCCAGACTGTGTTGTGTGTTATCCTCCATGATTCAACAATGGAAATCAGTCCCAGACTGTGTTGTGTGTTATCCTCCATGATTCAACAATGGAAATCAGTCCCAGACTTTAGTGTGTGTTATCCTCTATGATTCAACAATGGAAATACGTCCCAGACTGTGTTGTGTGTTATCCTCTATGATTCAACAATGGAAATACGTCCCAGACTGTGTTGTGTGTTATCCTCTATGATTCAACAATGGAAATACGTCCCAGACTGTGTTGTGTGTTATCCTCTATGATTCAACAATGGAAATAAGTCCCAGACTGTGTTGTGTGTTATCCTCTATGATTCAACAATGGAAATAAGTCCCAGACTGTGTTGTGTGTTATCCTCTATGATTCAACAATGGAAATAAGTCCCAGACTTTAGTGTGTGTTATCCTCCATGATTCAACAATGGAAATCAGTCCCAGACTTTAGTGTGTGTTATCCTCTATGATTCAACAATGGAAATAAGTCCCAGACTGTGTTGTGTGTTATCCTCTATGATTCAACAATGGAAATAAGTCCCAGACTGTGTTGTGTGTTATCCTCTATGATTCAACAATGGAAATAAGTCCCAGACTGTGTTGTGTGTTATCCTCCATGATTCAACAATGGAAATAAGTCCCAGACTGTGTTGTGTGTTATCCTCTATGATTCAACAGTGGAAATCAGTCCCAGACTGTGTTGTGTGTTTATCCTCCATGATTCAACAATGGAAATAAGTCCCAGACTGTGTTGTGTGTTATCCTCTATGATTCTACTGATGTGCATGTATGGGTTTTGCAGGTTTTGTGTGGCTTGTTTTTTTTAAATGGTCGAATTAATAAACTAAACTGAACCGTGTGCACCGTGTAAACCGTCATAAACTCCTTGAATACAAGTAACGTGATAGATCCTAGTTTACTTATAAAGACTCAAAAAAAAATATTTATTGTGTTCAAATTTCCCTAGGCAACAGATTCAGTTACAGTACATGCAATCTCAGCTATGACAAGCTTGGCTGCAGTCCTGCAATATTTGACAATTCCCACCAGACCACCAGGCTCAAATACTTTTCAAATCTTTACAATTCTTTTAGAGTTTTCTCTAGCCTGCCTGGAGTGACAGAGTGAAAGGGTTTGTAACTTCTGGGACTTTTCTAGTGGTTCAATTAAAGCAGGCAACATGAATACGTCACAGATAACGTATTTGAATTGATTTAAAATAGCATTTGAACCCAGGTCTGATTCCCTCCCAAACACAGGATATGTCTCAGCAGCATTGATCCCCATTGTTAGGACATGTTTCTACTACAGTCAGTAATCCTATTGTACATTCATCATCTACCAGGGGAAAGTACAATCTGAGAAATGAGCTGTATCATTAAAGAGCTATGTAGTAAAGATACAGTAACACACTGAAACCCATCCCTGAACTGCACCTGTTGTTGATGGAGAGACCGATCTGCTAAAACAACACTCTGCTCAGCTGGAACAGTCTGGCAGCATCCCAGTAGAACTCTGCCAGAGGCAGCCTGTTGCACACAGACCAGTGAGCAAGATTTTTTACTTTCAGCAATAATTAACACTTAACTTACCTGAGCGAGATGTAAACACTTTAAAAAGAACTCCCTAAAGGTTTTCATACAGCCTTGATTCTGGACTACTCAGTGGGTGCTGCAGGTGTTGACTTTCCAAGTATAGTGGTTGTACCAATGAATAAGATATAAGGTAGTGTGACCTAGTGTCCACTTTCTTCACAGAAGGCCAGCATGTAATTAGCAATCAAAATATGTAATAAAACATGTGTCTGAGACATATCGTCCCCTCCCCCCCCGCACACATACAGCACCCAGGTGTTACTTTACTCTACACACTACCTCACACAGACAGACAGACAGACAGGGAGACAGACACAGACAGACAGACAGACAGACACATGCAGACAGACAGACAGGGAGACAGACAGACATACAGACGCACGCAGACACAGAGACGGACAGACAGACAGAGACAGACAGACAGACAGACACAGAGACAGACAGACAGACAGACACAGAGACAGACAGACAGACAGACAGACGTGGAGTCTAAAACAGGATCACTGCGTCGGGGCAGTAGACATTCCGATCATAACACACGCTCCGATCCCAGCTTAACCGAGATGATCCTTCTGTTTGGTCCTTCGTGTCCTCTGTGCAGGGTCCAAGAGAAGCTCTGATTACCCCCTGTCCTGTCTGCCTGAGTGTAGGGGGGGACGAGATGGGAAGTGATGGTATGGGGTCTGAAACATCATTCATCAAACAAACAGATGCCCTCAATGTGCTACAGTAACAGTTAGTTACTCTCACATCATCATTACATATCAGCAGTTTTTTTTTGTCTTCGTGTTTCCCTCAGTAACTGCCAGCAGCCAATCACTTACAATCTTTTTTTCTTTCTTTCTTTCTTTTTTTGTTTATTTTATTTTGATACTCCAGCATCCTGGAGTAGTCGCCTCTTCACTGTTGACGTTGAGACTGGTGTTTTGCGGGTACTATTTAATAAAGCTGACAGTTGAGAACTTGTGAGGCGTCTGTTTCTCAAACTAGACACTCTAATGTACTTGTTCTCTTGCTTAGCTGTGCACCGGGGTCTCCCACTCCTATTTCTATTCTGGTTAGAGACAGTTTGTCCTGTTCTGTGAAGGGAGTAGTACACAGCGTTGTACGAGATCTTCAGTTTCTTGGCAATTTCTCACATGGAATAACCTTCATTTCTCAGAACAGGAATAGACTAATGAGTTTCAGAAGAAAGTTATTTGTTTCTGGCCATTTTGAGCCTGTAATCGAACCCACAAATGCTGATGCTCCAGCTACTCAACTCGTCTAAAGAAGGACAGTTTCATTGCTTCTTTAATCAGAACAACAGTTTTCATCTGTGCTAACATAATTGCAAAACGCTTTTCTAATGATAAACTTGGATTAGCTAACACAACGTGCCATTGGAACACAGGAGTGATGGTTGCTGATAATGGGCCTCTGGTACACCTATGTAGATATTCCATTAAAAATCCGTTTCCAGCTACAATAGTCATTTACAACATTAATGTCCACACTGTATTTCTGATCAATTTTTTGTTATTTTAATGGCCAAAAAACAAGGACATTTCTAAGTGACCCCAAACCTTTGAACAGTAGTGTATACATGTATATATATATTTTTTTTATCACTTATCATCTCTATACCTAAATATTAGCATTATGTTTTTTTCAGTTTACATACCTTATTTTTTTGCTCTACAAGGTTACTAGCTCTGTCACATCCGCATGCAGTGTGTGGCCTTGGCCCGTCGAAAGACAAACACACCCTGAAGTACAGTTCTGGGTAAATATCCGCTGAACTGAAAAGGCCACTTTGCTTTTTTCTACCTGCCTGCAGACTTCTCTCTGTCTCTCTCTCTCTGTCTCTCTCTCTCTCTCTCTCTCTGTCTCTCTCTCTCTGTCTCTCTCTCTCTGTCTCTCTCTCTCTCTCTCTCTCTCATTCTGTCTCTCTGTCTCTGTCTCTGTCTCTCTCTCTCTCTCTCTCTCTCTGTCTCTGTCTCTCTCTCTGTCTCTCTCTCTCTGTCTCTCTCTGTCTCTCTCTCTCTCTGTCTCTCTCTCATTCTGTCTCTCTGTCTCTCTGTCTCTCTCTCTCTCTCATTCTGTCTCTCTCTCTCTCTCTCTCTCATTCGGTCTCTCTCTCTCATTCTGTCTCTCTCTGTCTCTGTCTCCGTCTCTCTCTCTCTCTCTCTCTCTCGTGACCCTTTCACCTTGTAATTGGTTCCTAATTTAGTGATACTGTACTTTCATTTATTCACTCTGTTTTCAAGTTTCCTCATTGACAATCAATACTCCTCTTTAACCCACAGACTGCCACAGTGCTTCCTTCTACCACGTTACTAATGATTTCTGTCCCCATTAAGAAATGTAACGGACACTGTGGATCGAAGAAAATGTCTGGGGAATAAAAAGAGTTCAGTAAAGAGAAAGACAGAGATGTTCTGCCTGTCTGCTGTCTCTTTACAGTCTAGAGGTGAAACTGTGCCCATAAAAAGCCACGGCCTCTGGGCAGAGGCAAAATAAAACACTCACATACACTGGAAACCAACCTGATTCAACCTTCTCATTCCAACTCCAAAAATAGAGTATACTTCTTTAGGGACCAAAAGCTGTGTTCTGTAGCTTTTGATGAAGTGTCTCATATTAAGTCTATCTGATACAAAAGGGAGGAAACTATGAAGATGATTTATACAATAAAGTGTCTATGAAAATAAGCAGACCATTCTCTCTGTCCCCCATATCCTCTCTTTAATAATCCTGTATAATATACTATCCTATCTTTAATAATCCTGTATAATATACTATCCTATCTGTAATAATCCTGTATAATATACTATCCTATCTTTAATAATCCTGTATAATATACTATCCTATCTTTAATAATCCTGTATAGTATACTATCCTATCTTTAATAATCCTGTATAATATACTATCCTATCTTTAATAATCCTGTATAGTATACTATCCTATCTTTAATAATCCTGTATAATATACTATCCTATCTTTAATAATCCTGTATAGTATACTATCCTATCTTTAATAATCCTGTATAATATACCATTCTCTCCGTCCCCCATATCCTATCTGTAATAATCCTGTATAGTATACTATCCTATCTTTAATAATCCTGTATAATATACTATCCTATCTTTAATAATCCTGTATAATATACTATCCTATCTTTAATAATCCTGTATCTTCCTAATAATCCTGTATAATATACTATCCTATCTTTAATAATCCTGTATAGTATACTTTAATAATCCTGTATAATATACTATCCTATCTTTAATAATCCTGTATAATATACTATCCTATCTTTAATAATCCTGTAATAATATCCTGTATAATATACTATCCTATCTTTAATAATCCTGTATAATATACCATTCTCTCTATCTTTAATAATCCTGTATAATATCCTATCTTTAATAATCCTGTATAATATACTATCCTATCTTTAATAATCCTGTATAATATACTATCCTATCTTTAATAATCCTATATAGTATACTATCCTATCTTTAATAATCCTGTATAATATACTATCCTATCTTTAATAATCCTGTATAATATACTATCCTATCTTTAATAATCCTGTATAGTATACTATCCTATCTTTAATAATCCTGTATAATATCCTATCTTTAATAATCCTGTATAATATACTATCCTATCTGTAATAATCCTGTATAATATACTATACTATCTGTAATAATCCTGTATAATATACTATACTATATAATATACTACTAATATACTATGAAGGTGAAACTCTTTACTATTATTCCCCTGTCTCTACCTTGCTCTGTTTTCCTCTCGCCAACTCTTTCCATCTTCCTCTCTCTCTGTCCAATAGAGTGACCTCTTGTTGCTAATTTAGGCTCTCAGTCATGTGAACGGCCTTTCCTGGGCACCAAGAGAGGAAGTCACAAGGTGAAGAGAAAAAAGAAATTAGTGTAAACATCCAGAACTGTCTGTACTGTTCCACGCAATGCCTGTTTGAAATATTATGCAGAAGAGAAGGTGACTAGGAGCGATACAGGCCAGCGGGGTAAGAGGAAAGACAGGAAAATGGAAAAAGAGAGGTGAGGGATGACGGAGAGAAGGATACAACAGGGGCATATGGGCAGTGGTGTAAAGTACTTAAGTAAAAAATATTTTAAAGTACTACTTAAGTCGTTTTTTGGGGTATCTGTACTTCAAAGGTAAAAGTGAAAGTCACCCAGTAAAATACTACTTGAGTAAAAGTCTAAAAGTATTTGGGTTTAATAAGCTATATTTACTTTTACTCAAGTATGACAATTGGTTACTTTTTCCACCACTGCATATGGGGGTCATTTCAAGTTCCCTATAGCAGTCGTCTTATATCTATAGCATTATAGAGGGATATACATCCCAGCCTAGCCTCCTAGCATGTCTGGCTGTAGGTCTGGTTTCTACATTTACATTTACATTTAAGTCATTTAGCAGACGCTCTTATCCAGAGCGACTTACAAATTGGTGCATTCACCTTATGACATCCAGTGGAACAGTAGTGCATCTAAATCTTTTAAGGGGGAGGGGGGGTGAAAGGGATTACTTTATCCTATCCTAGGTATTCCTTAAAGAGGTGGGGTTTCAGGTGTCTCCGGAAGGTGGTGATTGACTCCGCTGTCCTGGCGTCGTGAGGGAGTTTGTTCCACCATTGGGGGGCCAGAGCAGCGAACAGTTTTGACTGGGCTGAGCGGGAACTGTACTTCCTCAGTGGTAGGGAGGCGAGCAGGCCAGAGGTGGATGAACGCAGTGCCCTTGTTTGGGTGTAGGGCCTGATCAGAGCCTGGAGGTACTGAGGTGCCGTTCCCCTCACAGCTCCGTAGGCAAGCACCATGGTCTTGTAGCGGATGCGAGCTTCAACTGGAAGCCAGTGGAGGGAGCGGAGGAGCGGGGTGACGTGAGAGAACTTGGGAAGGTTGAACACCAGACGGGCTGCGGCGTTCTGGATGAGTTGTAGGGGTTTAATGGCACAGGCAGGGAGCCCAGCCAACAGCGAGTTGCAGTAATCCAGACGGGAGATGACAAGTGCCTGGATTAGGACCTGCGCCGCTTCCTGTGTGAGGCAGGGTCGTACTCTGCGGATGTTGTAGAGCATGAACCTACAGGAACGGGCCACCGCCTTGATGTTAGTTGAGAACGACAGGGTGTTGTCCAGGATCACGCCAAGGTTCTTAGCGCTCTGGGAGGAGGACACAATGGAGTTGTCAACCGTGATGGAGAGATCATGGAATGGGCAGTCCTTCCCCGGGAGGAAGAGCAGCTCCGTCTTGCCGAGGTTCAGCTTGAGGTGGTGATCCGTCATCCACACTGATATGTCTGCCAGACATGCAGAGATGCGATTCGCCACCTGGTCATCAGAAGGGGGAAAGGAGAAGATTAATTGTGTGTCGTCTGCATAGCAATGATAGGAGAGACCATGTGAGGTTATGACAGAGCCAAGTGACTTGGTGTATAGCGAGAATAGGAGAGGGCCTAGAACAGAGCCCTGGGGGACACCAGTGGTGAGAGCACGTGGTGTGGAGACGGATTCTCGCCACGCCACCTGGTAGGAGCGACCTGTCAGGTAGGACGCAATCCAAGCGTGGGCCGCGCCGGAGATGCCCAACTCGGAGAGGGTGGAGAGGAGGATCTGATGGTTCACAGTATCGAAGGCAGCCGATAGGTCTAGAAGGATGAGAGCAGAGGAGAGAGAGTTAGCTTTAGCAGTGCGGAGCGCCTCCGTGATACAGAGAAGAGCAGTCTCAGTTGAATGACTAGTCTTGAAACCTGACTGATTTGGATCAAGAAGGTCATTCTGAGAGAGATAGCGGGAGAGCTGGCCAAGGACGGCACGTTCAAGAGTTTTGGAGAGAAAAGAAAGAAGGGATACTGGTCTGTAGTTGTTGACATCGGAGGGATCGAGTGTAGGTTTTTTCAGAAGGGGTGCAACTCTCGCTCTCTTGAAGACGGAAGGGACGTAGCCAGCGGTCAGGGATGAGTTGATGAGCGAGGTGAGGTAAGGGAGAAGGTCTCCGGAAATGGTCTGGAGAAGAGAGGAGGGGATAGGGTCAAGCGGGCAGGTTGTTGGGCGGCCGGCCGTCACAAGACGCGAGATTTCATCTAGAGAGAGAGGGGAGAAAGAGGTCAGAGCACAGGGTAGGGCAGTGTGAGCAGAACCAGCGGTGTCGTTTGACTTAGCAAACGAGGATCGGATGTCGTCGACCTTCTTTTCAAAATGGTTGACGAAGTCATCTGCAGAGAGGGAGGAGGGGGGAGGGGGAGGAGGATTCAGGAGGGAGGAGAAGGTTGCAAAGAGCTTCCTAGGGTTAGAGGCAGATGCTTGGAATTTAGAGTGGTAGAAAGTGGCTTTAGCAGCAGAGAGAGAAGAGGAAAATGTAGAGAGGAGGGGTGAAAGGATGTCAGGTCCGCAGGGAGGCGAGTTTTCCTCCATTTCCGCTCGGCTGCCCGGAGCCCTGTTCTGTGAGCTCGCAATGAGTCGTCGAGCCACGGAGCGGGAGGGGAGGACCGAGCCGGCCTGGAGGATAGGGGACATAGAGAGTCAAGGGGTAGACAGATTCCCTCCAAGGGTCTCTCCCGTTCAGTAAGCATGAGGTACTAGGTGACATGTACTGCCGGGGGAGGGAGGGGAGGGAGGGAGGGAAAGAGGGAGCGATATCCTTTTACAGTCTGGAAATAAAGCAAACCAGTGATGGTGGAGGAACTGACTGTCTGTCTGTCATGTCTGTCTGTCTGTCTGTCTGTCTGTCTGCCAGTTTTACATGCTTTGGGAATTTGCTCTTGGGATTTGTGGTACATCGCCCCTGACCTGACCTGTCTAATCATTAAAGGTACATCACCCCTGACCTGACCTGTCTAATCATTAAAGGTACATCACCCCTGACCTGACCTGTCTAGTCATTAAAGGTACATCACCCCTGACCTGACCTGTCTAGTCATTAAAGGTACATCACCCCTGACCTGATCTGTCTACTCATTAAAGGTGCATCACCCCTGACCTGTCTAATCATTAAAGGTACATCCCCCCCTGACCTGACCTGTCTAATCATTAAAGGTACATCACCCCTGACCTGACCTGTCTAATCATTAAAGGTACATCCCCCCCTGACCTGACCTGTCTATTCATTAAAGGTACATCACCCCTGACCTGTCTAATCATTAAAGGTACATCACCCCTGACCTGACCTGTATAATCATTAAAGGTACATCACCCCTGACCTGTCTAATCATTAAAGGTACATCACCCCTGACCTGTCTATTCATTAAAGGTACATCACCCCTGACCTGTCTAATCATTAAAGGTGCATCACCCCTGACCTGACCTCTCTAATCATTAAAGGTATATCACCCCTGACCTCTCTAATCATTAAAGGTACATCACCCCTGACCTGACCTCTCTAATCATTAAAGGTGCATCACCCCTGACCTGTCTAATCATTAAAGGTACATCACCCCTGACCTGACCTGTCTAATCATTAAAGGTACATCACCCCTGACCTGACCTGTCTAATCATTAAAGGTACATCACCCCTGACCTGTCTAATCATTAAAGGTACATCACCCCTGACCTGTCTAATCATTAAAGGTGCATCACCCCTGACATGCCCTGTCTAATCATTAAAGGTACATCACCCCTGACCTGTCTAATCATTAAAGGAGATCACCCCTGACCTAACCTGTCTAATCATTAAAGGTGCATCCCCCCCTGACCTGACCTGTCTAATCATTAAAGGTACATCACCCCTGACCTGTCTAATCATTAAAGGTACATCACCCCTGACCTAACCTGTCTAATCATTAAAGGTACATCACCCCTGACCTGACCTGTCTAATCATTAAAGGTACATCACCCCTGACCTGTCTAATCATTAAAGGTACATCACCCCTGCAATTACCTGTCTAATCATTAAAGGTGCATCACCCCTGTCCTGACCTGTCTAATCATTAAAGGTGCATCACCCCTGTCCTGACCTCTCTAATAATTAAAGGTGCATCACCCCTGTCCTGACCTGTCTAATCATTAAAGGTGCATCACCCCTGTCCTGACCTGTCTAATCATTAAAGGTACATCATCCCTGCATTTACCTGTCTAATCATTAAAGGTGCATCACCCCTGTCCTGACCTCTCTAATCATTAAAGGTGCATCACCCCTGTCCTGACCTCTCTAATCATTAAAGGTGCATCACCCCTGACCTGTCCTGTCTAATCATTAAAGGTACATCACCCCTGACCTGACCTCTCTAATCATTAAAGGTACATCACCCCTGCATTTACCTGTCTAATCATTAAAGGTGCATCACCCCTGTCCTGACCTCTCTAATCATTAAAGGTGCATCACCCCTGTCCTGACCTCTCTAATCATTAAAGGTGCATCACCCCTGACCTGACCTGTCTAATCATTAAAGGTACATCACCCCTGACCTGACCTGTCTAATCATTAAAGGTACATCACCCCTGACCTGACCTGTCTATTCATTAAAGGTACATCACCCCTGACCTGTCTAATCATTAAAGGTACATCACCCCTGACCTGACCTGTCTAGTCATTAAAGGTACATCACCCCTGACCTCTCTAATCATTAAAGGTACATCACCCCTGACCTGACCTCTCTAATCATTAAAGGTACATCACCCCTGACCTGACCTGTCTAATCATTAAAGGTGCATCACCCCTGACCTGTCTAATCATTAAAGGTACATCACCCCTGACCTCTAATCATTAAAGGTACATCACCCCTGACCTGACCTCTCTAATCATTAAAGGTACATCACCCCTGACCTGACCTGTCTAATCATTAAAGGTGCATCACCCCTGACCTGTCTAATCATTAAAGGTACATCACCCCTGACCTGTCTAATCATTAAAGGTACATCACCCCTGACCTGACCTGTCTAGTCATTAAAGGTACATCACCCCTGACCTCTCTAATCATTAAAGGTACATCACCCCTGACCTGACCTGTCTAGTCATTAAAGGTACATCACCCCTGACCTGACCTGTCTAATCATTAAAGGTACATCACCCCTGACCTGACCTGTCTAATCATTAAAGGTACATCACCCCTGACCTGTCTATTCATTAAAGGTACATCACCCCTGACCTGTCTAATCATTAAAGGTACATCACCCCTGCAATTACCTGTCTAATCATTAAAGGTGCATCACCCTTGTCCTGACCTGTCTAATCATTAAAGGTGCATCACCCCTGTCCTGACCTCTCTAATCATTAAAGGTGCATCACCCCTGTCCTGACCTCTCTCATCATTAAAGGTGCATCACCCCTGTCCTGACCTGTCTAATCATTAAAGGTGCATCACCCCTGTCCTGACCTGTCTAATCATTAAAGGTACATCACCCCTGCAATTACCTGTCTAATCATTAAAGGTGCATCACCCCTGTCCTGACCTCTCTAATCATTAAAGGTGCATCACCCCTGACCTGACCTCTCTAATCATTAAAGGTACATCACCCCTGACCTGACCTGTCTAATCATTAAAGGTACATCACCCCTGACCTGACCTGTCTAATCATTAAAGGTACATCACCCCTGACCTGTCTAATCATTAAAGGTACATCACCCCTGTCCTGACCTCTCTAATCATTAAAGGTACATCACCCCTGACCTAACCTCTCTAATCATTAAAGGTACATCACCCCTGACCTGACCTGTCTAATCATTAAAGGTACATCACCCCTGACCTGTCTAATCATTAAAGGTACATCACCCCTGACCTGACCTCTCTAATCATTAAAGGTACATCACCCCTGACCTGACCTGTCTAATCATTAAAGGTACATCACCCCTGACCTGACCTGTCTAATCATTAGAGGACTAACACAGACATAAACCCTGTTCCCCCGAGACGTCAAACAGAAGCCTGTCAGTCACAAGAGTCACAACATTCTAAGAATGTCCTGATCTGCTTGGGATGGGATGCCTAGGGGAGAGACAGCGAATGCTCCTGCCAACACATACACATACACACCAACATCGGATAGACAATATCGCTGACTTTCATAACAAAACAAATTGTGGATGGAGACGAGACTGGCACAGTGTTACATAGCCTACACACAAGGGGAGGAAACAGAGAAGCAGAGAATGATTCAGTGTGACAGTGACAGGTCGTGCTCACAGAGTGAATCATTCACTGACACACACACACACACTACAACAGACAACACTACTGTTCAAAAGTTTGGGGTCACTTAGAAATGTCCTTGTTTTTGAAAGAAAAACACTTTTTTTGTCCATTAAAATAACATCAAATTAAATCAGAAATACAGTGTAGACATTGTTAATGTTGTAAATGACTATTGTAGCTGGAAACAGCTGATTTTTAATGGAATATCTACATTGGCGTACAGAGGCCCATTATCAGCAACCATCACTCCTGTGTTCCAATGGCAGTTTGTTTTAGCTAATCCACGTTTATAATTTTAAAAGGCTAATTGATCATTAGAAAACCCTTTTTTAATTAGGTTAGCACAGCTGAAAACTGTTGTTCTGATTAAAGAAGCAATAAAACTGCCCTTCTTTAGACCAGTTGAGTATCTGGAGCATCAGCATTTGTGGGTTCGATTACAGGCTCAAAATGGCCAGAAACAAAAAACTTTCTTCTGAAAATCGTCAGTCTTTTCTTGTTCTGAGAAATGAAGGCTATTCCATGCGAGAAATTTCCAAGAAACTGAAGATCTCATAGTTTGAGAAACAGACGCCTCACAAGTCCTCAACTGGCAGCTTCAATAAATAGTACCAGTCTCAACGTCAACAGTGAAGAGGCGACTCCGGGATGCTGGCCTTCTAGGCAGAGTTGCAAAGAAAAAGCCATATCTCAGACTGGCCAATAAAAATAAAAGATTAAGATGGGCAAAAGAACACAGACACTGGACAGAGGAATTCTGCCTTGAAGGCCAGCATACCGGAGTCGCCTCTTCACTGTTGATGTTGAGTCATTTACAACATTAACAATGTCTACACTGTATTTCTGATCAATTTGATGTTATTTTAATGGACAAAAAAAAGAAGCTTTTCTTTCAAAAACAAGGACATTTCTAAGTGACCTCGAACTTTTGAACGGTGGTGTATGTGCTAACTACACATGCCAAACAGTCAGGCAAGAGTGAGAGAACAGAGAAACAGAGAGAGAGAATGATTCAGTAAGACAGTGACAGGTTGTGTTCACAGTGAGAAGTGACTACTCCTAATGTGCTGCATTTACAGCATGACCTTTTCCTTTCAGACAACCTCACCTGTTCATCTTGTCACCCAGTAACCACTCCTCCTTTCTTTCTTTCTTTCTTTCTTTCTTTCTTTCTTTCTTTCTTTCTTTCTTTCTTTCTTTCTTTCTTTCTTTTCTATCTCTCTCGCTCTGTCTTTCTCTCTTTCTTTCTCTCTCTTTCTCCTTCTCTCTCTAACCCTCACCTATTAATTTTAGCCCATCAGACACCTATCAGGCACTCTCATCATAATTTTGATTTCATTTGTTTTGATTTATTAGAATCCTCATTAGCCAACATCAATGGCGACAGCTAGTCTTACTGGGGTCCGACACATTACAAAAAAATATTCCAGACAAAATAATGTACAATTTACATACATTTAAAAACATTAAAATGTAGTGTGTTTGTGTACATCTATCAGTTACACATACCTGTCAGTACATACACACAACCAGTAGGTCACCTGTCAGTACATACACACAACCAGTAGGTCACCTGTCAGTACATACACACAACCAGTAGGTCACCTGTCAGTACATACACACAACCAGTAGGTCACCTGTCAGTACATACACACAACCAGTAGGTCACATGTCAGTACATACACACAACCAGTAGGTCACCTGTCAGTACATACACACAACCAGTAGGTCACCTGTCAGTACATACACACAACCAGTAGGTCACCTGTCAGTACATACACACAACCAGTAGGTCACCTGTCAGTACATACACACAACCAGTAGGTCACCTGTCAGTACATACACACAACCAGTAGGTCACCTGTCAGTACATACACACAACCAGTAGGTCACCTGTCAGTACATACACACAACCAGTAGGTCACCTGTCAGTACATACACACAACCAGTAGGTCACCTGTCAGTACATACACACAACCAGTAGGTCACCTGTCAGTACATACACACAACCAGTAGGTCACCTGTCAGTACATACACACAACCAGTAGGTCACCTGTCAGTACATACACACAACCAGTAGGTCACCTGTCAGTACATAAACACAACCAGTAGGTCACCTGTCAGTACATACACACAACCAGTAGGTCACATGTCAGTACATACACACAACCAGTAGGTCACATGTCAGTACATAAACACAACCAGTAGGTCACCTGTCAGTACATACACACAACCAGTAGGTCACCTGTCAGTACATACACACAACCAGTAGGTCACCTGTCAGTACATACACACAACCAGTAGGTCACCTGTCAGTACATACACACAACCAGTAGGTCACATGTCAGTACATACACACAACCAGTAGGTCACCTGTCAGTACATACACACAACCAGTAGGTCACCTGTCAGTACATACACACAACCAGTAGGTCACCTGTCAGTACATACACACAACCAGTAGGTCACATGTCAGTACATACACACAACCAGTAGGTCACATGTCAGTACAGACACACAACCAGTTGGTCACATGTCAGTACATACACACAACCAGTAGGTCACATGGGGAGAGGTGTTGTGCCAGTAGGTCACCTGTCAGTACATAAAAACCAGGTTTGCTGTACATACACACAACCAGTAGGTCACCTGTCAGACATAAAAACCAGTAGGTCACCTGTCAGGACTTGCTTTGTGGTCACCTGTCAGTACAACAAAACCAGTAGGTCACCTGTCAGTACATAAACACAACCAGATCACCTGTCAGTACATAAACACAACCAGTAGGTCACCTGTCAGTACATACACATGACCAGTAGGTCACCTGTCAGTACATACACACAACCAGTAGGTCACCTGTCAGTACATACACACAACCAGTAGGTCACCTGTCAACATACACACAACCAGTAGGTCACCTGTCAGTACATACACACAACCAGTAGGTCACCTGTCAGTACATACACACAACCAGTAGGTCACATGTCAGTACATACACGCAAAGTAGGTCACCTGTCAACATACACACAAAGTAGGTCACCTGTCAAATACAACAACCAGTAGGTCACCTGTCAGTACATACACACAACCATCTGTCACCTGTCAAACATACACACAACCAGTATCACCTGTCAGTACATACACACAACCAGTAGGTCACATGTCAGTACATACACACAACCAGTAGGTCACCTGTCAACATACACACAACCAGTGGTCACCTGTCAGTACATACACACAACCAGTAGGTCACATGTCAGTACAGACACGCAACCAGTAGGTCACATGTCAGTACATACACACAACCAGTAGGTCACCTGTCAGTACATACACACAACCAGTAGGTCAATGTCAGTACATACACACAACCAGTAGGTCACATGTCAGTACATACACACAACCAGTGCGGTCACCTGTCAGTACATACACACAACCAGTAGGTCACCTGTCAGTACATACTGTCAACCAGTAGGTCACATGTCAGTACATACACACAACCAGTAGGTCACCTGTCAGTACATACACACAACCAGTAGGTCACATGTCAGTACATACACGCAACCAGTAGGTCACCTGTCAGTACAGACACACAACCAGTAGGTCACCTGTCAGTACATACACACAACCAGTAGGTCACATGTCAGTACATACACGCAACCAGTAGGTCACCTGTCAGTACAGACACGCAACCAGTAGGTCACCTGTCAGTACATACACACAACCAGTAGGTCACCTGTCAGTACATACACACAACAAGTAGGTCACCTGTCAGACATACACACAACCAGTAGGTCACCTGTCAGTACATACACAGATCCAGTAGGTCACCTGTCAGTACATACACACAACCAGTAGGTCACATGTCAGTACATACACTGGCCAGTAGGTCACATGTCAGTACATAAACACAACCAGTAGGTCACCTGTCAGTACATACACACAACCAGTAGGTCACCTGTCAGTACATACACACAACCAGTAGGTCACCTGTCAGATCCACACAACCATGGTCACCTGTCAGACATACACACAACCAGTAGGTCACCTGTCAGACATGGCACATCCAGTGGTCACCTGGCAGTACATACACACATCCAGTAGGTCACATGTCGGACATACACACAACCAGATTGGTCACCTGGCAGACATACACACAACCAGTAGGTCACCTGTCAGTACATACACACAACCAGCTAGGTCACCTGTCAGTACATACACACAACCGGTCACCTGTCAGTACATACACACAACCAGTAGGTCACATGTCAGTACATACACACGCCAGTAGGTCACCTGTCAGTACATACACACAACCAGTGGGTCACCTGTCAGTACATACACACAACCAGTAGGTCACATGTCAGTACAGACACGCAACCAGTAGGTCACATGTCAGTACATACACACAACCAGTAGGTCACCTGTCAGTACATACACACCCAGTAGGTCACATGTCAGTACATACACGGACAGGCAGTAGGTCACATGTCAGTACATACACACAACCAGTAGGTCACCTGTCAGCATACACACAGGCAGTAGGTCACCTGTCAGTACATACACACAACCAGTAGGTCACATGTCAGTACATACACACAACCAGTAGGTCACCTGTCAGTACATACACACAACCAGTAGGTCCTGTCAGTACATGCACGCAACCAGTAGGTCACCTGTCAGTACAGACACACAACCAGTAGGTCACCTGTCAGTACATGCCACCGTGCCGAGGGCACACAACCAGTAGGTCACATGTCAGTACAGGGCACGCAACCAGTAGGTCACCTGTCAGTACAGACACACAACCAGTGGGTCACCTGTCAGTACATACACACAACCAGTAGGTCACCTGACCAGTACATACACACAACAAGTAGGTCACCTGTCAGTACATACACACTGTAGGTCACCTGAGACATGGCACACAACCAGTAGGTCACCTGCAGGGAGATACACACAACCTGTAGGTCACATGTCAGGCTGGCACAGTCAGTAGGTCACATGTCAGACATACACACAACCAGTAGGTCACATGTCAGTACAGACAGCAACCAGTAGGTCACATGTCAGTACAGACACACAACCAGTAGGTCACATGTCAGTACATACACACAACCAGTAGGTCACCTGTCAGTACATACACACAACCAGTAGGTCACATGTCAGTACAGACACACAACCAGTAGGTCACATGTCAGTACATACACACAACCAGCTCACATGTCAGTACATACACACAACCAGTAGGTCACATGTCAGTACATACACACAACCAGTAGGTCACATGTCAGTACATACACACACCAGCCAGGTAGGTCACATGTCAGTACATACACACAACCAGTAGGTCACATGTCAGTACAGACACACACACCAGCCGCCCCCCAAGATAGGTCACATGTCAGTACAGACACACAACCAGTAGGTCACATGTCAGTACATACACACAACCAGTCATTCACCTGTCAGTACATACACACAACCAGTAGGTCACATGTCAGTACATACACACAACCAGTAGGTCACCTGTCAGTACATACACACAACCAGTAGGTCACCTGTCAGTACATACACACAACCAGTAGGTCACCTGTCAGTACATACACACAACCAGTAGGTCACATGTCAGTACATACACACAACCAGTAGGTCACATGTCAGTACAGACACACAACCAGTAGGTCACATGTCAGTACAGACACACAACCAGTAGGTCACATGTCAGTACAGACACACAACCAGTAGGTCACATGTCAGTACATACACACAACCAGTAGGTCACATGTCAGTACATACACACAACCAGTAGGTCACATGTCAGTACAGACACACAACCAGTAGGTCACATGTCAGTACATACACACAATCAATAGGTCACATGTCAGTACATACACACAACCAGTAGGTCACATGGGGGAGAGGTGTTGTGCCGTGAGGCTTTGCTTTATTAGTTTAAAAAAAAACAGGTTTGCTGTTCACTTACTGTATATGAGATAAAACTAGAGCCTGCAGGACTTGCTTTGTGGAGTGTGGTGTCAAAAAAGCAGAGCATCTCTTTAATAGGGACAGATCTCCCCCCAAATGTACAACCATTTAATCTATATGTTTTGACCATGACAGTTTACAATCTAAGATAACACCAAGTAATTTAGTCTCCTCAACTTGTTCAACAGCCACACCGTTCTTCCGAAGAGGAGAGGCGAAAAGGATCAGAGGACTAATATGCGGCGTGGTAAGTGTCCGGCCGGTGTAGGCCGTGTAAATAAGAATTTGTTCTTAATTTATCCAGTTAAATTAAGGGTTTGTTGTTGTTTTAGAGATGTTCTGGACCAGTTCTTTTAATAACGTTAAGGTTCACATGAACAACTGACTACAAAAACAAGAAATGTGAAAACCCAAAACAGTCCTATCTGGTGCAAACACAGAGACAGGAACAATCACCCACAAAACCCAACATAAAACAGGCTACCTAAATATGGTTCCCAATCAGAGACAATGACTAACACCTGCCTCATGATTGAGAACCATTCAGAGAAACATAGAAATAGACAAACCAGACACACAACATAGAATGCCCAGAGCTCACGTTGACCAACACTAAAACAAAGGAAAACACAACAACATGGTCAGAATGGTCAATACCCCCAAAGGTGCGGACTGACAACCTAAACCTATAGGGGAGGGTCTGGGTGGGCATCTGTCAACAGTGGCGGCTCTATGCTGGACGTGGACTCCACTCCATAATTGTCTTAGTCCACCTCCTTAGCGTCCCTTGAGTGGCGATTAACCTTTAGGAAACCTAACAACAGGCCCCACTGGACTGAGGGCAGCTCCGGACTGAGGTAGCTCAGGACTGAGGGGTAGCTCGGGACTGAGGGAAGCTCGGGACTGAGGGGAAGCTCTTTCTGAGGGGAAGCTCTGGTGAGGGGAAGCTCGGGACTGAGGGGAAGCTCGGGACTGAAGAAGCTCGGGACTGAGAAATGGACTGAGAGGAAGCTATTTGATGGATCTAGGGTCAGATCCTGGCTGGCTGGTGGTTCCAGGATCCTGGCTGACTGGCAGATCCTGGCTGAATGGCGGATCCTGGCAGACTGGCGGATTGGCTGTGTGTGCTTTAAATGAGTGGCGGATCCTGGCTGAATGGCGGATCCTGGCTGACTGGCGGATCCCGGCAACTGGCGGATCCTGGCTGACTGGCAGTTCTGGCAGAATCCTGGCTGACTGGCGGATCCTGGCTGATTGGCGGATCCTGGCAGACTGGCGGATCCTGGCTGCCAGAAGTGAACACTTCTGATGACGCATCATGATGTCTGACGAGTATACACTTGCAGGGCAAGGGGTGATGGAGGAAGGAACAATTTTTAAATGTACCACCGTTGGCCGGAAATTCGTCACTCGTTCATCCCACGATGATTGTATTTTCAGCCACCGGTGGCATGTGGGTGCTTTATATGCGCTCCGTTCAATTATTACATTTACATTTAAGTCATTTAGCAGACGCTCTTATCCAGACTTACAAATTGGTGCATTCACCTTATGACATCCAGTGGAACAGTAGTGCATCTAAATCTTTTAAGGGGGGGGGTGAGAGGGATTACTTTATCCTATCCTAGGTATTCCTTAAAGAGGTGGGGTTTCAGGTGTCTCCGGAAGGTGGTGATTGACTCCGCTGTCCTGGCGTCGTGAGGGAGTTTGTTCCACCATTGGGGGCCACAGCAGCGAACAGTTTTGACTGGGCTGAGCAGGAACTGTACTTCCTCAGTGGTAGGGAGGCGAGCAGGCCAGAGGTGGATGAACGCAGTGATTGCATGATGATTGCATGTCTACTTATATTAAATATATCATTATTAATATACGCCTGCTGTATGATAGCTAGCAAATTAATTAGCTAACTAACGTTAGCTTGCCTAGCTGGAACTTCTGAATACATTTTTATTTCTGCAATTTCCAAAGATATTGACTTTTTACGTAGTAGCAAAATTTCGAACTTATTTGCATTCGTTTTTGCTTACACTTGTATGTTGACTTCTCCATTGATGTTGTTTAAAAGTTTTCGCTGACTTCTCTTAGCGGATGTATAATCGTCGCAAATTGAATTATGGGGAGTTTCAGGTCGGAGTGAACATAATTGTACGCTCGCAAAGCTGACTAAAAACCAGGGCTGAGGGGCTTACGTTGCAAACCTCCCTTGCTTGGCTGATCATTTGGACCACCCTCCAAGATGGCGACGGGGATTCCACCAAGGACATAAGGCGAGGGTAAGTGGACGAGGGTGTGTCTTTTAACTGTTTGGACCACAGCCACTGAAAACTTGTTTTTTAAAACAAAGACTTCAAATCAAATTCTAGTTGAGGTAATATGTACATGAAGGTAGAGTTATTAAAGTGACTATACGTAGATAATAACAACATTTACATTTACATTTAAGTAATTTAGCAGACGCTCTTATCCAGAGCAACAACAGAGAGTAGCAGCAGTGTAAAAGAGGGGAGGGGCAACGAAAATAGTTTGGGTAGCTATTTGATTAGGTGTTCAGGAGTCTTATGGGATAGAAGCTGTTTAGAAGCCTCTTGGACCTAGACTTGGCACTCCGGTACCGCTTGCCGTGTGGTAGCAGAGAGAACAGTCTATGACTAGGGTGACTGGAGTCTTTGACAATTTTTAGGGCCTTCCTCCAACACCGCCTGGCCCCAGTACTGGGCCGTTTGCACTACCCTCTGTAGTGCCTGGCGGTCGGAGGCCGAGCAGTTGCCATACCAGGCAGTGATGCAACCAGTCAGGATGCTCTTGAAGATGCAGCTGTAGAACCCTTTGAGGATCTGAGGACCCATGCCAAATCTTTTTAGTCTCCTGAGGGGGAATAGGTTTTGTCGTGCCCTCTTCACGACTGTCTTCGTGTGCTTGGACCATGTTCGTTTGTTGGTGGTGTGGACACCAAGGAACTTGAAGCTCTCAACCTGCTCCTCTGCAGCCCCGTTGATGAGAATGGGAGCGTGTTCCATCCTATTTTCCCAGTAGTCTACAATCATCTCCTTTGTCTTGATCATGTTGAAGGAGCGGCTGTTATCCTTACACCACATGACCAGGTCTCTGACCTCCTCCATATAGGCTGTCTCGTCATTATCGGTGATCAGGCCTACCACTGTTGTGTCATCGGCAATCTTAATGATGGTGTTGAAGTCATGCCTGGTCGTGCACTCATGAGTGAACAGGGAGTACAGGAGGAGACTGAGCACGCACCCCTGAGGGGCCCCTGTGTTGAGGATCAGCTTGGCGGATGTGTTGTTACCTACCCTTACCACCTGGGGGCGGCCCGTCAGGAAGTCCAGGATCCAGTTGCACAGGGAGATGTTTAGTCCCAGGGTCCTTAGCTTATTGATGAGCTTTGAAGGCACTATGGTGTTGAACACTGAGCATTAGTCAATGAATAGCATTCTATCATAGGTGTTCCTTTTCTCCAGGTGGGAAACAGCAGTGTGGGGTGCAATAGAGATTGCATCATCTGTGGATCTGTTGGGGCAGTATACAAATTGGTGTGGATCTAGGGATTCTGGGATAATGGTGATGATGTGAGCCATGATCAGCCGTTCAAAGCACTTCATGGCTACAGAAGTAGCCAGGTAGTCATTTAGGCAGGTTACCTTAGTGTTCTTGGGCACAGGCACTATGGTGGTCTGCTTAAAACATGTTAGTATTACAGTATTGGACATGGAGAGGTTGAAAATGTCAGTGAAGACACTTGCCAGTTGGTTGCAGTACATGTCCTGGTAATCCATCTGGCCCTGTGGCCTTGTGAATGTTGACCTGTTTAAAGGTCTTACTCACATCAGCTGCGGCGAGCATATCACACAGTTTTCCAGAACAGCTGGCACTTTCATGCATGTTTCAGTGTTATTTGCCTCGAAGCGAGCATAGAAGTAGTTTAGCTCATCTGGTAGGCTCGTGTCACTGGGCAGCTCTCAGCTGTGCTTCCCTTTGTAGTCTGTAATGGTTTGCAAGCCCTGCCACATCTGACTAGCGTCAGAGCCGGTGAAGTACGATTCGATCTTAAGCCTGTATTCACTCTTTGCCTGTTTGATGGTTTGTCGCAGGGCATAGCGGGATTTCCTATAAGCTTCCGGGTTGGAGTCGCGCTCCTTGAAAGCGGCAGCTCTATCCTTTAGCTCGATGCAGATGTTGCCTGTAATTCATGGCTTCTGGTTGGGGTATGTTCTAGAGGTCGACCGATTATGATTCTTCAACACCGATACTGATTATTGGAGGACCAAAAAAAGGTGATACCGATTAATCGTCCGTTTAAAAAAAAATGTATTTGTAATAATGACAATTACAACAATACTGAATGAACACTTATTTTAACTTAATATAATACATAAATAAAATCAATTTAGCCTCAAATAAATAATGAAACATGTTCAATTTGGTTTAAATAATACAAAAACAAAGTGTTGGAGAAGAAAGTAAAAGTGCAATATGTGCCATGTAAGAAAGCTAACGTTTAAGTTCCTTGCTCAGAACATGAGAACATATGAAAGCTGGTGGTTTCTTTTAACATGAGTCTTCACTAACCCCTCCTGTCTCAGCCTCCAGTATTTATGCTGCAGTAGTTTATGTGTCGCGGGGCTAGGGTCAGTTTGTTATATCTGGAGTACTTATCCTGTCCTATTCGGTGTCCTGTGTGAATTTAAGTGTGCTCTCTCTAATTCTCTCTTTCTCTCTTTCTTTCTCTCTCTCGGAGGACCATGCCTCAGGACTACCTGACATGATGACTCCTTGCTGTCCCCAGTCCACCTGGCCGTGCTGCTGCTCCAGTTTCAACTGTTCTGCCTTATTATTATTTGACCATTCTGGTCATTTATGAACATTTGAACATATTGGCCATGTTCTGTTATAATCTCCACCTGGCACAGCGAGAAGAGGACTGGCCACCCCACATAGCCTGGTTCCTCTTTAGGTTTCTTCCTAGGTTTTGGCCTTTCTAGGGAGTTTTTCCTAGCCACTGTGCTTCTAAACCTGCATTGCTGGCTGTTTGGGGTTTTAGGCTGGGTTTCTGTACAGCACTTTGAGATATCAGCTGATGTACGAAGGGCTTTATAAATAAATTTGATTTGATTTGATGTCACGCCCTGGCCATAGAGAGGCTTTTTATTCTCTATTTTGGTTCGGCCAGGGTGTGACTAGGGTGGGCATTTTATGTCCCCTTTTCTATGTTTTGTATGTCTATGTCTTGGCCTGGTATGGTTCTCAATCAGAGGCAGCTGTCTATCGTTGTCTCTGATTGAGAACCATACTTAGGTACCCTTTTCCCCCACCTGTCTTTGTGGGAAGTTAACTTTGTAGTTGTTCAGGGGACATAGCCCAAAGCTTCACGGTTGTTATTTTTGTTCTTCGTTTTGTCGGCGTCATTTTTAAATAAAGTTAACATGTACGTTTACCATGCTGCACCTTGGTCCTCACCTTCTTCCACCAACAACGGCCGTGACAGAACATCCCAACACCAACGGACCAAGCAGCATGGTAAGGTGGACTCCTGGACATGGGAGGACATTCTGGACGGCAAGGGAGTCTACACATGGGAGGAGATCCTGGCGGGAAGGGATCGGCCGGTTGTGATACAGCCTGAGATCGAACCCGTGTCTGTAGTGACACCTCTAGCACTGTGATGCAGTGGCTTAGACTACTGCGCCACTCGGGAGCCCAAACTAAGAGCATGTATTTGGTAAAAATCATTACAGACATATTCTAAAATGAATTAAATAAAACTTTTTCCTCAGCAATCTACACATAATGACAAAGCGAAAACAGGATTTTCCAAATTTCAGCAAATTTATACAAAATTAAAAACTGAAATACCTTATTTACAGAAGTATTCAGACTCTTTGCTATGAGACTCGAAATTGAGCTCAGCTGCATCCTGTTTCCATTGATCGTCCTTGAGATGTTTCAACTTGATTGGAGTCCACCTGTGGTAAATTCAATTGATTGGACATGCTTTGTAAAAGCACACACCTGTCTATATAAGGTCACACAGTTGACAGTGCATGTCAGAGGAAAAACCAAGCCATGAGGTCAAAGGAATTGTCCATAGAGATCCGAGACAGGATTGTGTCGAGGCACAGATCTGGGGAAGGGTACCAAAAAATGTCTGCAGCATTGAAGGTCCCCAAGAACACAGTGGCGTCCGTCATTCTTAAATTGAAGAAGTTTGGAACCACCAAGACTCTTCCTAGAGCTGGCCGCCAGGCCAAACTGAGCAATCGGGGGAAATGGGCCTTGGTCAAGGAGGTGACCGCTGGTCACTCTGACAGAGCTCTAGAGTTCCTCTGTGGAGATGGGATAAACGATCAGAAGTACAACCATCTCTGCAGCACTCCACCAATCAGGCCTTTATGGTAGAGTGGACAGACGGAAGCCACTACTCAGTAAAAGGCACATGACAGCCCGCTTGGAGATTGCCAAAAGGCACCTAAAGACTCTCAGAGCATGATGAACAAGATTCTCTGGTCTGATGAAACCAAGATTGAACTCTTTGGCCTGAATGCCAAGCGTCACGTCTGGAGGAAACCTGGCACCATCCCTATGGTGAAGCATGGTGGTGGCAGCATCATGCTTTGGGGATGTTTTTCCGCGA
Organism: Oncorhynchus nerka; assembly: GCF_034236695.1. NCBI lineage: Eukaryota > Metazoa > Chordata > Actinopteri > Salmoniformes > Salmonidae > Oncorhynchus > Oncorhynchus nerka. The sequence goes on along the minus strand of NC_088404.1, from coordinate 11,711,784 downwards.
CTGGGAGACTAGTCAGGATTGAGGCAAAGATGAACGGAGCAAAGTACAGAGAGATCCTTGATGAAAACATACTGCAGAGTGCTCAGGACCTCAGACTGGGGCGAAGGTTCACCTTCCAACAGGACAACGACCCTAAGCTCACAGCCAAGACAACGCAGGAGTGGCTTCGGGACAAGTCTCTGAATGTCCTTGAGTGGCTCAGCCAGAGCCCGGACTTGAACATCTCTGGAGAGACCTGAAAATAACTGTGCAGCGACGCTCCCCATCCAACCTGACAGAGCTTGAGAGGATCTGCTGAGAATATTGGGAGAAACTCCCCAAATACAGGTGTGCCAAGCTTGTAGCGTCATACCCAAAAAGACTCAAGACTGTAATTGCTACCAAAGATGCTTCAACAAAGTACTGATTAAAGGGTCTGAATACTAATGCATATGTCACATTTTATTTTTAATAAATTAGCACAAAAAAATTTGTCATTATGGGGTATTGTGTTTAGATTGATGAAGGAAAATGATAATTTTATCAATTTTAGAATAAGGTTGTAACGTAACAAAATGTCGAACAACCAAATGGCACCCTATTCCCTATAGTACGCTATACTTTTGACAAGAGAGAATAGGGTGCCATTTGAGATTGAACTATATTTAGAGGGCTGAGGGAGGGGATAAGGTTAGCATTTGGGAAATAACCATACAGTTGTTGGGAAAGACTATTAAATGCCTAGGCGTTCGACCTTTCCATATGTATATTTTATTTTTCAAACATTGATGATGTATTTGAGTACACAGGAATGCTCAACCTTTTACAAACGATATTGGACACTTTAACAAGCCTGAAGACGGTGACGCGTACCTGTAACCTAGATTAATGCACAGTGATGACTTCGTTATAACTGAATGATATTCGATAGGTAGCAGACATCGTTTATGATCGACATCCAATCGACGGTGAGTGTTTTATTCTTCAATAGGCCTAATTACCGCTTCGGTTTGTTAATGCTGGAGGCGTCGTGCCGCTTCGGAGACAGCTCACTTGGCTAAAGTCAATCGTCTTGAGGAAACGTGCCTTCACTTGTTGTCACTATAAAAACAGACCTTCATCGCTGTTCTCTCTCAACTGTTCACACAAGCAGCAGCTAGGCTACCTGACTGTCTCAGTATGTTCTAGAACAGTCTTCAGGGATGTTCAAGATGAGACGCTGGACTTTACTTGTCGTGATTGCTCTTTGTGTGTCTCCGTTTCTTTTGGCTGGTAAGTAAAGGAATAGTAACGTTTATTTTTTCTCATCCTTGTGCGGGCTTGGATTGAGTTGGTACTCGCAAACTTTAGCGCGAGTCTGTCCAAGTACGGATGCAGGCATTGAGGATGATTTGATTATCGCGTAGAGTATGTTGCTTCGACATGTTTGTTGGCTATCGTGCATCTCTCCCATCTAAAAAAACGCTTTAATGTCTGTCCAATAGATCATTTTAAAATGTCAATGTAATATTGGATATGGTTTTGGCTAATCAGGCTGGTATCGTAATCTGTGAAGATTAATTTAAATTGGAACAGTGAATTTTGTGTTAGATACAAATACATTTATCCCCCAAAAATATATTCTCTCTCTCTCTATCCCCCCCAGGTCCTTCCAGCTCTTCAGGTCCAGTCTCAGAGACCCAGAGCCGCTGTGCTGGCCGGGCCTGTAACCCTCCCATGGGGAACCTCGCCTTGGGCCGAGGACTACTCACCCAGTCAGTGTGTGGAGTCAACTCCACTGAGCCCTACTGCTCCTACCAGCAGATGTTTAGCTCTACCTCTTCCTTCCACAGAGACACTTCCTGTCCAGCAGCACCCAAATGCAGCAAGTGCAACGCAGCTCTCCCCCACCAGGCTCACCTGGCCTCTGCCATGACCGATTCCTCATTCCGATACCCAGATACCTGGTGGCAGTCTGCCGAGGGGGCGGAGACAGAAACCCTCCAACTAAACCTGGAGACAGAGTTCTACTTCACGCATCTGATCCTGGTGTTCCGCTCCCCTCGGCCCGCCGCCATGTTGCTGGAGCGTTCTCAGGACCACGGGAGGACCTGGAAGACCCTCAGGTACCATCGAGGACCACTTTGGAAATGACTGTTTTAATTGATGTATTACCCTCTACGGTCAAATACACATCTTATTGATGGATGTAATTGTTTTCTACCCAGGTACTTTGCGAGGGACTGTGAGGACACCTTCGGCCTGGCAGAGGAGGCTTGTGTGAAGGAGAAAGGAGAGAGCGGGGCGGCCTGCACCTCCAAATACTCAGGAGCGTTCCCATGTACCAGAGGAGAGGTTAGAGTTGTGTATTGTAGGGTCTCTGATTGCACTTACCTATCCTCTTCATGCCTGCTGACACATAAAGTCAGAGACTTATACCACTTCTGACTGTCTAACGCCTGTTTTCAAGCTTAGCTTAAGTTCCTTGTGGCTACTAAGATTGTTGAGAGCCCAGACACACAGCCTTTGGACACAGGTGAAGGCAACATCCAGCTGGATGTTGTGGTTGCAGGGAAGATGGAGGACAGGACACATGGGAAGGCAACATCCAGCTGGACGTTGTGGTTGCAGGGAAGATGGAGGACAGGACACAGGGGAAGGCAACATCCAGCTGGACCTTGTGGTTGCAGGGAAGATGGAGGACAGGACACAACATCCAGCTGGACCTTGTGGTTGCAAGATGCAACATCCAGCTGGATGTTGTGGTTGCAGGAAGATGGAGGACAGGACACAGGGAAGGCAACATCCAGCTGGACGTTGTGGCTGCAGGAAGATGGAGGACAGGACACAGGGGAAGGCAACATCTAGCTGGACGTTGTGGCTGCAGGGAAGATGGAGGACAGGACACAGGGGAAGGCAACATCCAGCTGGACGTTGTGGCTGCAGGGAAGATGGAGGACAGGACACAGGGGAAGGCAACATCCAGCTGGACGTTGTGGCTGCAGGGAAGATGGAGGACAGGACACAGGGGGTTGAATAGAACAGAGCTGTGACAGATTTCAAAGCGTCCCGTTCGAAACAACCTGTTAAACAATCTCAATGCTTCACAGCGGCAATTCATAACATCTGTGCCATCTAATTGTTTGCTGTGGTGCTCAATTACATCATTGTGTGTGTGTGTGTGTGTGTGTGGGACAAGCGTTGAACAAACAGACTAAGCTGTGTGTTTAAAGTAAACAGATCTAGAAGGAGGCTTTTCAGATCACATTTCTCAGCTGCACAAAGCCCATGACGACATCCATGCATCAGTAGAATATCAATGTTCACCTTATTCCTCTGATGAGGCGCCCTGAGGTCTTTTTTTTTTTAGACGTGCCGTATCATCGGCCAGAGGAAAGTTTGAGCCAGAGAGCAACAGACCTTGTTGGTTTATTCATGAGCATCGTGATTTTCATTCCTCATCAGTCCTAGGGACTTGCAGGAAAATAATCTGCTTTTTAATTTTCACTACTTCAATGTATCTGCATGTCCAGCTGTTATATTTTACCTCACAATGAAGTGTTTTACCATTTTATTTTCAGGGCAGCCAGGGATACAAGTAGAACACAACACTATTTGACATAAACAGTTGTATTGATGAGTTTTACTGACAAATGTCAATAATTGAATAAGGTCTGCCAAGAAAAACATAATAATAAATGTTTATGAGAAAGCTGTAAGTACAGAAATGGTTTGCTCAGTGGGAAAATTAATACACAACTAGTCAGTGACAACTGTGTGGAGTTTGACAGCAACTATGTGACCTTATTACAGTATTATAGACACTATGACCTGGGATTTACTACGGTCTATGTAGAAGAACCCCTTACAGTATTATAGACACTATGACCTGGGATTTACTATGGTCTATGTAGAAGAACCCCTTACAGTATTATAGACACTATGACCTGGGATTTACTATGGTCTATGTCCCCTTACAGTATTATAGACACTATGACCTGGGATTTACTACGGTCTATGTAGAATAACCCCTTACAGTATTATAGACACTATGACCTGGGATTTACTATGGTCTATGTAGAAGAACCCCTTACAGTATTATAGACACTATGACCTGGGATTTACTATGGTCTATGTAGAAGAACCCCTTACAGTATTATAGACACTATGACCTGGGATTTACTATGGTCTATGTAGAAGAACCCCTTACAGTATTATAGACACTATGACCTGGGATTTTCTACGGTCTATGTAGAAGAACCCCTTACAGTATTATAGACACTATGACCTGGGATTTACTATGGTCAGTATTATAGACACTATGACCTGGGATTTACTATGGTCTATGTAGAAGAACCCCTTACAGTATTATAGACACTATGACCTGGGATTTACTATGGTCTATGTAGAAGAACCCCTTACAGTATTATAGACACTATGACCTGGGATTTACTATGGTCTATGTAGAAGAACCCCTTACAGTATTATAGACACTATGACCTGGGATTTACTATGGTCTATGTAGAATAACCCCTTACAGTATTATAGACACTATGACCTGGGATTTACTATGGTCTATGTAGAAGAACCCCTTACAGTATTATAGACACTATGACCTGGGATTTACTATGGTCTATGTAGAAGAACCCCTTACAGTATTATAGACACTATGACCTGGGATTTACTATGGTCTATGTAGAATAACCCCTTACAGTATTATAGACACTATGACCTGGGATTTACTATGGTCTATGTAGAAGAACCCCTTACAGTATTATAGACACTATGACCTGGGATTTGCTATGATCTGTGTTTTGGGCTGTGTCAGGTCATGCTGTGTTGGGCTGTGTCAGGTCATGCTGTGTGTTGGGCTGTGTCAGGTCATGCTGTGTGTTGGGCTGTGTCAGGTCATGCTGTGTTGGGCTTGGGTCATGCTGTCAGGTCATGCTGTGTGTTGGGCTGTGTCAGGTCATGCTGTGTGTTGGGCTGTGTCAGGTCATGCTGTGTGTTGGGCTGTGTCAAGTCATGCTGTGTGTTGGGCTGTGTCAGGTCATGCTGTGTCAGGTCATGCTGTGTGTTGGGCTGTGTCAGGTTATGCTTTGTGTTGGGCTGTGTCAGGTTATGCTGTGTGTTGGGCTGTGTCAGGTCATGCTGTGTTGTGGGCTGTGTCAGGTCATGCTGTGTCAGGTCATGCTGTGTGTTGGGCTGTGTCAGGTCATGCTGTGTGTTGGGCTGTGTCAGGTCATGCTGTGTGTTGGGCTGTGTCAGGACATGCTGTGTGTTGGGCTGTGTCAGGTCATGCTGTGTGTTGGGCTGTGTCAGGTCATGCTGTGTTGTGGGCTGTGTCAGGTCATGCTGTGTTGTGGGCTGTGTCAGGTCATGCTGTGTCAGGTCATGCTGTGTGTTGGGCTGTGTCAGGACATGCTGTGTGTTGGGCTGTGTCAGGTCATGCTGTGTCAGGTCATGCTGTGTGTTGGGCTGTGTCAGGTCATGCTGTGTGTTGGGCTGTGTCAGGTCATGCTGTGTGTTGGGCTGTGTCAGGTTATGCTGTGTCAGGTTATGCTGTGTCAGGTCATGCTGTGTGTTGGGCTGTGTCAGGTCATGCTGTGTGTTGGGCTGTGTCAGTACATGCTGTTGGGCTGTGTCAGGTCATGCTGTGTGTTGGGCTGTGTCAGGTCATGCTGTGTTGTGGGCTGTGTCAGGTCATGCTGTGTCAGGTCATGCTGTGTGTTGGGCTGTGTCAGGTTATTCTGTGTCAGGTCATGCTGTGTGTTGGGCTGTGTCAGGTCATGCTGTGTCAAGTCATGCTGTGTGTTGGGCTGTGTCAAGTCATGCTGTGTGTTGGGCTGTGTCAGGTTATTCTGTGTCAGGTCATGCTGTGTCAAGTCATGCTGTGTGTTGGGCTGTGTCAGGTCATGCTGTGTGTTGGGCTGTGTCAGGTCATGCTGTGTCAGGTCATGCTGGGCTGTGTCAGGTCATGCTGTGTCTGTGTCAGGTCATGCTGTGTGTTGGGCTGTGTCAGGTTATTCTGTGTCAGGTCATGCTGTGTGTTGGTGCTGTGTCAGGTCATGCTGTGTGTTGGGCTGTGTCAGGTCATGCTGTGTTGTTGGGCTGTGTCAGGTCATGCTGTGTGTTGCTGGCTGTGTCAGGACATGCTGTGTGTTGGGCTGTGTCAGGACATGCTGTGTTGGGCTGTGTCAGGTTATGCTGTGTGTTGGGCTGTGTCAGGTCATGCTGTGTCATCATGCTGTGTGTTGGGCTGTGTCAGGTTATTCTGTGTCATGCTGTGTCAGGTCATGCTGTGTGTTGGGCTGTGTCAGGTCATGCTGTGTGTTGGGCTGTGTCAGGTCATGCTGTGTGTTGGGCTGTGTCAGGACATGCTGTTGGGCTGTGTCAGGTCATGCTGTGTCAGGTTATGCTGTGTGTTGGGCTGTGTCAGGTCATGCTGTGTTGTGGGCTGTGTCAGGTCATGCTGTGTCAGGTCATGCTGTGTGTTGGGCTGTGTCAGGTTATTCTGTGTCAGGTCATGCTGTGTGTTGGGCTGTGTCAGGTAATGCTGTGTTGTGGGCTGTGTCAGGTTATTCTGTGTCAGGTCATGCTGTGTGTTGGGCTGTGTCAGGTTATTCTGTGTCAGGTCATGCTGTGTGTTGGGCTGTGTCAGGTTATTCTGTGTCAAGTCATGCTGTGTGTTGGGCTGTGTCAGGTTATTCTGTGTCAAGTCATGCTGTGTGTTGGGCTGTGTCAGGTTATTCTGTGTCAGGTCATGCTGTGTGTTGGGCTGTGTCAAGTCATGCTGTGTCAGGTCATGCTGTGTGTTGGGCTGTGTCAGGTCATGCTGTGTCAAGTCATGCTGTGTGTTGGGCTGTGTCAGGTCATGCTGTGTGTTGGGCTGTGTCAGGTCATGCTGTGTGTTGGGCTGTGTCAGGTTATTCTGTGTCAGGTCATGCTGTGTTGGGCTGTGTCAGGTCATGCTGTGTGTTGGGCTGTGTCAGGTCATGCTGTGTTGGGCTGTGTCAGGACATGCTGTTGGGCTGTGTCAGGACATGCTGTGTGTTTGGCTGTGTCAGGTCATGCTGTGTTGGGCTGTGTCAGGTCATGCTGTGTGTTGGGCTGTGTCAGGTCATGCTGTGTTGGGCTGTGTCAAGTCATGCTGTGTGTTGGGCTGTGTCAGGTCATGCTGTGTTGGGCTGTGTCAGGTTATTCTGTGTCAGGTCATGCTGTGTGTTGGGCTGTGTCAGGTCATGCTGTGTTGTGGGCTGTGTCAGGTCATGCTGTGTCAGGTCATGCTGTGTGTTGGGCTGTGTCAGGACATGCTGTGTGTTGGGCTGTGTCAGGACATGCTGTTGGGCTGTGTCAGGTTATGCTTTGTGTTGGGCTGTGTCAGGTCATGCTGTGTCAGGTCATGCTGTGTGTTGGGCTGTGTCAGGTTATTCTGTGTCAGGTCATGCTGTGTCAGGTCATGCTGTGTGTTGGGCTGTGTCAGGTCATGCTGTGTGTTGGGCTGTGTCAGGTCATGCTGTGTCAGGTTATTCTGTGTCAGGTCATGCTGTGTGTTGGGCTGTGTCAGGTCATGCTGTGTGTTGGGCTGTGTCAGGTCATGCTGTGTGTTGGGCTGTGTCAGGACATGCTGTGTGTTGGGCTGTGTCAGGTCATGCTGTGTGTTGCGCTGTGTCAGGTTTTGCCCCCCTCTAATTATTTTATAATGAGATATATACTGAACAAAAATATATAAATGAAAAATGCTACAATTTCAACGATTTTACTGAGTTGCAGTTCATATAAGGAAAATAGGTAAAGTACAATAAATGAATTAGTACCTAATCTATGGATTTCACATGGCTGGTCAGCGGCAAAGGCCCACAGTGGGGCCAGGTCCAGCTGTCCGGGTGGCTGGTCTCAGACGATCCCGCAGGTGAAGAATCCGGATGTGGAGGTCCAGGGTTGGCATGGTTACAGGCTTATGGTAGAGAAATTAACATGAAATTCTCTGGCAACAGCTCTGGTGGACATTCCTGCAGTCAGCATGCCAATTGTACTCTCCCTCAAAACTTGAGACATCTGTGGCATTGTTGTGTGACAAAACTGCACATTTTAGGGTGTCCTTTTATTGTCCCCAGCACAAGGTGCACCTCTTTAATGATCATGCTGTTTAATCAGCTTCTTGATATGCCACACCTGTCAGGTGGCTAGATTGTTTTGCTAAGGAGAAATGCTCTCTAACAGGGATTAGAGAGAGCGAGACCGTCCCTGTCCTAGATTTCACACGTGGACTTTATTTAACTAATTATGTGACTTCTGAAGGTAATTGGTTTCACCAGATCTTACTTAAGGGCTTCATTGCAAAATGGATGAATACATATGTACGGACCACTTTGTTTTTACATTTTCCATTTCACTTCACCAAGATGGACTATTTTGTGTATGTCCATTACATGAAATCCAAACAAATATAAATTTAAATTACAGGTTGTAATGCAACACAATAGGAAAAACGTTGAGCTGGATGAATACTTTTGCCAGGCACTGTACCACCACAGAATGATGCTGGCACTAGGACCGCACTCAACCAAATATATAAGGCCATAAGCAAACAAGAAAATGCTAACCCAGAAGCAGCGCTCCTAGTGGCCGAGGACTTTAATGCAGGCAAACTTAAATCAGTTTTACCACATTTTTACCAGCATGTCACATGTGCAACCAGAGGGAAGAAAACTATAGACCACATTCACTCCACACACAGAGACGCGTACAAAGCTCTCCCCTGCCCTCCATTTGGCAAATCTGACCATAATTCTATCCTCCTGATTCCTGCTTACAAGCAATTAAAGCAGGAAGTACCAGTGACTCGCTCAATACGGAAGTGGTCAGATGACACGGATGCTACAGGACTGTTTTGCAGCACAGACTGGAAAATGTTCTGAGATTCATCCAATGGCGTTGAGGAATATACCACCTCAGTCATCGGCTTCATCAATAAATGCATCGATGACGTCGCCACAGTGACTGTACGTACATACCCCAAACAGGAGCCATGGATTACAGGCAACATCCACATCAAGCTAAAGACTAGATTTGTTGCTTTCAAGGAGCGGGACACTAATCAGGACTAATATAAGAAATCCCGCTATGCCCTCAGACGAACAATCAAACAAGCAAAGCGTCAATACAGGATTAAGACTGCACCGGGTCTGACGCTTGTTGGATGTGGCATTGCTTGAAAACTATTACGGACTACAAAGGGAAACCCAGATGCAAGTTGCCCAGTGACACGAGCCTACCAGACGAGCTAAATGCCTTTTATGCTTGCTTCGAGGCAAGCAACACTGAAGCATGCATGAGAGCACCAGCTGTTCTGGATGACTGTGTGATAACGCTCCCGGTAGCCGATGTGAGCAAGACCTTTAAACAGGTCAACATTCACAAAGCTGCGGGACCAGATGGATTACCAGGACATGTACTCAAGCATGTGCAAATCAGCTGGCAAGTGTCTTCACTGACTCCCTGACTGAGTCTGTAATACCTACATGTGTCAAGCAGACCACCATAGTCCCTGTGCCCAAGGAAGCGAAGGTAACCTGCCTAAATGATTATCTCCCTGTAGCACTTACATCGGTAGCCATGAAGTACTTTGCAAGGCTGGTCATGGCTCACATCAACAGCATCCTCCCAGATACCCTAGACCCACTCCAATTTGCCTACTGCCCCAACAGATCCACAGATGACACAATCTCAATCGCACTCCACACTGCCCTTTCCCACCTGGACAAAAGCAACACCTATGTGAGAATGCTGTTCACTGACTACAGCTCAGCATTCAAAACCATAGTGCTCATCACTAAGCCAAGGACCCTGGGACTCAACACCTCCCTCTGCAACTGGATCCTGGACTTCCTGATGGGCCGCCCCCAGGTGGTAAGAGTAGGCAACAAAATATCTGCCACGCTGATCCTCAACACTGGGGCCCCTCAGGGGTGTGTACTTACTCCCTCTCTTGTACTCCCTGTTCACCCACTACTGCATGGCCTAACACGACTCCAACACCATCATTAAGTTTGCTGATGACGCAACAGTGGTAGGCCTGATTACCGACAACGATGAGACAGCCTATAGGGAGGAGATCAGAGAACTGGCAATGTGGTGCCAGGACAACAACCTCTCCCGTAATGTGAGCAAGACAAAGGAGCTGATTGTGGACTACAGGAAAAGGCGTGCCGAACAGGCCCCCATTAACATCAATAGGGCCGTAGTGGAGCAAGTCGAGAGTTTCAAGTTCCTTGGTGTCCACATCACCAACAATCTATCACGGTCCGAACACACCAAGACAGTCTTGACGAGGGCACGACAAAAGCTATTTCCCCTCGGGAGACTGAAAAGATTTGACATGGGTCCCCCGATCCTCAAAGTTCTACAGCTGCACCATCGAGAGCATCCTGCCCGGTTGCTTCCCCGCCTGGCTAGGCATCTGACCATAAGGCATTACAGAGGGTAGTGCGTACGGCCCAGTACATCACTGGGGCCAAGCTTCCTGCAATCCAGTCAGACATCTGTTGTCTTGTCCCGTCCGATCCCATATATATAGCTTTTTCTTCGTATATCTTTTTTATAATTATTTTTCATCTCAATTCCCATCTACGGACTGAACATACTCTCCTGCAATCCGCCTCATCCAATTTGGTACGGATCTGCTATTTTCTTTTTTACACTTTAGAACCGGAACCCCCATCAGAAGCTAGCCAGCTAACTAGCTACCTGCTAATAGTCAGTTAGCCACTGCTAGCGGTCATCAACGTTAACTTGGACATCAGCCAGCCTCAGCCCGGTCAATTCCTGCCAGTCTGCACAGCGCGATATCAACCCAGAGCATATCGGACTGCTTTTTCTCAGGAATCTCAGGATTCCTACCACAAGCTCTGAACCTTTACACTGGATAATCGCAGCTAGCTAGCTGCTATCTGAATGGCTACACCTGGCTAACGTCTCTGTCCCGAAGCAAGCACCAGTTAGCCTGGAGCTAGCCTCGAGCTAGGCCCATCTCCCGGCTAGCTGAAGAGGTCCATCAGCCAATTCCTTGGGCTACAATACTTATTTTGCCTATTGGCCTGGACCCTTTTACTGCCAACATAGAGCCCCGCCGATCCATCACGACTGGTCTGCCAACATAACCGTCCGAGGGGGTCTCAACAGGCCCTTCCATCGTGACATCCCCCGAAGGCCCTTCTGCTTGCCCTTGCCCGCTAGCTGTCTGAATCGCCATGTCTCCAGCTCACTTGGCTACGCATGCCTCTCCCTAACGTCAATATTGCTGTTTTGGTTAGTGATTATTGTCTTATTTCACTGTAGAGCCTCCAGCCCTGCTCAATATGCCTTAGCTAGCCCTTTTGTTCCACCCCCCACTCATGCGGTGACCTCACCTGGCCTAAATGGTGCCTCTAGAGACAACCTCTCTCATCGTCACTCAATGCCTAGGTTTACCTACACTGTATTCACATCCTACCATACCCTTGTCTGTACATTATGCCTTGAATCCATTCTTCCGGGCCCAGAAATCTGCTCCTTTTACTCTCTGTTCCGAACGCACTAGATGACCAGTTCTTATAGCCTTTAGCCGTACCCTTATCCTATTCCTCCTCTGTTCCTCTGGTGATGTAGAGGTTAATCCAGGCCCTGCAGTGCCTAGCTCCACTCCCATTCCCCAGGCGCTCTCATTTGTTGATTTCTATAACCGTAAAAGTCTTGGTTTCATGCATGTTAACATTAGAAGCCTCCTCCCTAAGTTTAAAAATCCACCTTTTCAGAAACAAGTCTCTCACCATTGCCGCTTGTAATAGACCCCCTTCAGCCCCCGGCTGTTAATTGATTGCCCCCCATCTAGCATCAGAGTTCGTACTGTTAGGTGACCTAAACTGGGACATGCTTAACACCCCAGCTGTTCTACAATCTAAGATAGATGCCTTCAATCTCACACAAATTATCAAGGAACATACCGTGTACAACCCTAAATCCGTAACCATGGGCACCCTCTTAGATATCATCCTGACCAACTTGCCCTCTAAATACCCCTCTGCTGTCTCCAACCAGGATCTCAGAGATCATTGCCTGCGTGTGTAATGGGTCTGCGGTCAAACGACCACCCCTCATCACTGTCAAACGCTCCCTAAAACACTTCAGCAAGCAGCCCTTTCTAATCGACCTAGCCCGAGTATCCTGGAAGGATATTGACCACATCCCGTCAATAGAGGATGCCTGGTTTCTCTTTAAAAGTGATTTCCTCTCCATCTTAAATAAGCATGCCCCATTCAAAAAATGTAGAACTAAGAACAGATATAGCCCTTCACCCCAGACTGCCCTTGACCAGCACAAAAACATCCTGTGGCGTTCTGCATTAGCATTGAATAGCCCCCGCAATATGTAACTTTTCAGGGAAGTCAGGAACCAATATACTCAGTCAGTTAGGAGAGCTAAGGCTAGCTTTTTCAAACAGAAATGTGCATCCTGTAGTACTAATTCCCAAAAGTTTTATGGAGAATAAAAGCACCTCCTCCCAGCTGCCCACTGCACTGAGGATAGGAAACATTGTCACCACCGATAAATCTACAATAACCGATCATTTCAATAAACATTTTTCTACAGCTGTCCATGCTTTCCACCTGGCTACAACTACCCCGGCCAACATCTCAGCACCCCCTGCAGCAACTTGCCCAAGCCCCCCTGCTTCTCCTTCACCCAAATCCAGACAGCCGATGTTCTGAAAGAACTGCAAAATCTGGATCCCTACAAATCAGCTGGGCTAGACAATCTGGACCCTTTCTTTCTAAAATTATCTGCCGAAATTGTTGCAACCCCTATTACTAGCTTATTCAACCACTCTTTTGTATAGTCTGAGATCCCCAAAGATTGGAAAACTGCCGTGGTCATCCCCCTCTTCAAAGGGGGAGACACTCTAGACCCAAACTGTAATAGACCTATATCCATCCTGCCCTGCCGTTCTAAAATCTTTGAAAGCCAAGTTAACAAACAGATCACTGACCATCTCGAAACCCATCGTTTCTTCTCCACTATGCAATCTGGTTTCCGAGGTGGTCATGGGTGCACCTCTGCCACGCTCAAGGTCCTAAACGATATCATAACCGCCATCGATAAAAGACAGTACTGTGCAGCCGTCTTCATCGACCTGGCCAAGGCTTTCGACTCTGTCAATCACCGCATTCTTATCGGCAGACTCAATAGCCTTGGCTTCTGAAATGCCTCGCCTGGTTCACCAACTACCTCTCTGATAGAGTTCAGTGTGTCAAATCAGAGGGCCTGTTGTCTGGACCTCTGGCAGTCTCTATGGTGGTGCCACAGGGTTCAATTCTCAGGCCGACTCTTTTCTCTGTATATATAAATGATGTCGCTCTTGCGGCTGGTGATTCTACGCAGACGACACCATTCTGTATACATCTGGCCCTTATTTGTACATTGTGCTAACAAACAGCAGCCTCCAACTGCTTTTAAATGCAAGTAAAACTAAGTGCATGCTCTTCAACCAATTGCTGCCCTCACTAGCATCAATACTCTGGACGGTACTGACTTAGAATATGTGGACAACTACAAATACCTAGGTGTCTGGTTAGACTGTAAACTCTCTTTCCAGACTCACATTAAGTATCTCCAATCCAAAATTTTAAAAATCGGCTTCCTATTTCGCAACAAAGCCTCCTTCACTCATGCTGCCAAACATACCTTCGTAAAACTGACTCTCCTATCGATTCTTGACTTCGGCGATGTCATTTACAAAATAACCTCCAACACTCTACTCAGCAAATTGGATATAGTCTATCACAGTGCCACCCGTTTTGTCACCAAAGCCCCATACACTACCCACCACTGCGACCTGTATGCTCTCGTTGGCTGGCCCTCGCTTCATACTCGTCGCCAAACCCACTGGCTCCAGGTCATCTAAAAGCTAGGTAAAGCCCTGCCTTATCTCAGCTCACTGGTCACCATAGCATCACCTACCCGTAACACGCACTCCAACAGGTATATTTCACTGGTCATCCCCAAAGCCAACACTTCCTTTGACTGCCTTTCCTTCCAGTTCTCTGCTGCCAATGACTGGAACGAATTGCAAACATCACTGAAGCTGGAGTCTTATATCTCCCTCTCTAACTTTAAGCATCAGCTGTCAGAGCAGCTTTCCGATCACTGTGCCTGTGCACAGCCAATCTGTAAATAGCACACCCAACTACCTCATCCCCATAGTGTTACTTATCCTCTTGGTCTTTTGCACACCAGTATCTCTGCTTGCACATCATCATCTGCACATCTATCACTACAGTGTTAATGCTAAATTGTAATTATTTCACCTCCATTTGCCTATGTATTGCCTTACCTCCCTACTCTTCTACATTTGCACACACTGTACATAGAGTTTTCGCCAAGTCTAGGACCAAAAGGCTCCTTAACAGTTTCTACCCCCAAGCCATAAGACTGCTGAACAATTAATAAAATGGCCACCGGACTATCTACATTGACCCCCCCTCCATTATTTTGTACACTGCTGTTATTCTTATTGTGTTACTTTTTATTATTTTTTACTTTAGTTTGTTTGGTAAATATTTTCTTAACTCTTCTTGAACTGCACTGTTGGCTAAGGGCATGTAAAGTAGGCATTTCACGGTAAGGTCTACACACGTGTGACAAATAAAGTTTGATTTGATCTGCCGGGAACTCTGACCCACTCTTCTCCCCTCTCTAGGTGATCTATCGCGCCCTGTCCCCCTGGTACTCACTGGACCCCTACGGCCCAGCAGCCCAGACTCAGTTGATGGTCACCAACCTGCGGGTGCGTCTGCTGCAGCGCCAGCCTTGCCCCTGCCAGGCTAAAGACCCAGATATCCAGGCACTGCCCACGAACCATTATGCCATCTATGACTTCATCGTCAAGGGCAGCTGCCTCTGCAACGGGCACGCCGAGCACTGTGTGCCAGCCAATGGGTACCGCCCCGCCAGGCAGAGGATCAATCACGTGGTGAGTAAGGGTGAAGAGCAGCACAAACAACCAATCACAACTGACCACTTATCTCTGTGTCTATTAGCGCTTCTCCAAAAGCCTGCAATCATCACGTCACTCTGTTAACAAAAACAGTCAGG
This sequence comes from Oncorhynchus nerka, assembly GCF_034236695.1. NCBI lineage: Eukaryota > Metazoa > Chordata > Actinopteri > Salmoniformes > Salmonidae > Oncorhynchus > Oncorhynchus nerka. The sequence goes on along the minus strand of NC_088404.1, from coordinate 11,696,694 downwards.
GGTGTGTGTGTGTGTGTGTGTGTGTGTGTGTGTGTGTGTGTGTGTGAGAATGTGTTATTGTTTCTGGCACTCTCCATTCCCACCACCCCTTGGGTTCTACATCTGTGTAGTGGTGCTTTAATGCGGAGCCTCTAGGCTTTACTGAAGACTATATTTACCCACAGATTTACCTTCCATTACGGGATTATGACTATGAGGAAACCTTAATTATAGTGTAAAATATAGTAGCTTCAACATATTTTTCCCACTGAGAGTAGAAACTGCCAGTGGAATTACATCAGCATTTCTCATATAGTAAACATTGGAGGCTTTAGTCAAACAGTGGTGGGAAGATAACTAAGAGTGTTCCACACTTCACTGTGCAATCCACATTTACTGCAAAGTAGAAAATACACTGCTGCACTTGCGATTTTAGCATGTAAATCTTGGTGGGTCAAACTCAACCAACATTTTAAAAGTTTTTTTTAGATGCATGCCAGCAAAGCCACTACACAACACTAAACAATACATTCATTGCACTATAACGGCGACAAGCAGTGCCCACAAATGTTTAGGGTCGACACAAAGCTGTCCCAAAAGCAGACCTTTCTTTTCAGCACCATGGAGTGAATCCTGACCACCTCTACACCTGGCTATCAGCGGAGCCTTGTCTGGCAGCCTCGTTTACTGCCTCTTTAAAAAACATAGCTGATGTGGCTGACCATATCTCCCATCTTCCTATCACTTATGCAGCAGCAGATAAGACGCTGTTTGGACTCGCCTTGTTTTGCGCGGCGATCATCAAAGAAAAAGATGTACAACTCCGAGTTGGATGACCGTTCAAAAAGTGTTTTCCCAGTCTGACTTCCCAGTTGCAATGTTTTCCCAGTCTGACTTCCCAGTTGCAATGTTTTCCCAGTCTGACTTCCCAGTTGCAATGCTTTCCCAGTCTGACTTCCCAGTTGCGATGCTTGCTTTCCCAGTCTGACTTCCCAGTTGCGATGCTTGCTTTCCCAGTCTGACTTCCCAGTTGCGATGCTTGCTTTCCCAGTCTGACTTCCCAGTTGCGATGCTTGCTTTCCCAGTCTGACTTCCCAGTTGCGATGCTTGCTTTCCCAGTCTGACTTCCCAGTTGCGATGCTTGCTGTTAGCCACTGTCACCGATTCCTTCCAAACAACTCATTGTTGAATTTGCGATTTTCGAACTTGTTGTGTAATGTTTATATCCAGTTGCCGATGAGCACTGATACATTTTATCTATCATTTCTCTTCATTATTTATCTTCATATGACAAGGATTAAAAAGGATTTGCCAGTAGATTGTCGACTTTATTTATGACGATGACTGCTAGCTAAGATTTTAGAAAGTAAGACGTTGACAGTCCAATCAAAGCTACTGTAGATATAATGTCATTTGACGTTATTTTATCGGACCTTGAGCCTTCTTGGAAAGGAACTTCTAATGTAACTCTATGGCAATAGCCAAACGGCTTCTTGATGTCTACCAATACCCAAGGCTGTTGACAGTGTCCCCATAAGTGACAGAACACTGAACCGATCACAGTGCAATGTTCCTATTTTTTGCTGGCCTGCCCCATCATCACAGAAAACACTGAGCTCGGCTGAAACACCTGCATTTTGGAGCTGCCTGTTTATATGCAGCTTTATTAGCTCAATGATATATATATATTTACATTGTTTGCAAACTGATATGTGACACGTATTAATGGCAAAATAACATGCAATACAGGCAAGCCCACCCACATTTTTTAAATTATATATATTTATTTAGGGGGGGGGCTTACCTGTTTTGCATGTTATTTTGGCATTGATATGTGTCACATATAAAAAAAAATGTGTGCAAAATATTTGTGTGTCTATATCTGTGTTCCCTATTACAGTAAATATCGCTTTCTCTCTCCCCTGCAGCAGGTCCATGGGAAATGTGTGTGTGACTGTGTGTAACCGTCTGGAACCGTAATACAGTAATACATACATAATACACTGCTCTCTCCCCTGCGGCAGGTCCATGGGAAATGTGTGTGTAAACACAACACTGCCGGCGACCACTGTGAGCACTGTGTTCCCCTCTACAATGACCAACCCTGGCAAGCTGCCAACGGCATCATAGGAGCACCTCGTGAATGCAAGAGTGAGTGTTACAAGGCCAGGAAGGTCAACCAGCAGAACCACGTACACAGCAAGTACATTACCCGATACACACAGCCAGATGTCTTTTTTTCAATTAGTAGTAGTTGTAGTACTCGTGTAGAATTCAGTAGGTATATCTTCTTTTACCTATTCAATGCTCTCAAAGGGATCTGTCTTGTTGTTGTTGAAACATTCACATTCAGAAATGACCCCATTGATGCAAATGTTAATGAAACCAAGTATCTTTACTTTTCCTTTGACAGAAAGGAAACAATGGGAAAACAGAAATGCTTTTAAGGTGGTATTCTGACTAGAGATCTTTGCACTTAACTCAAATTGTGTTGTACATGTCTCCCATTGACGTCAATAATGATTTACATAAAAGTCAAGAGTTTTGCACGATTATCTTAGGCGCTTCCTCTTTTTCTTTTACAGAGTGCAAGTGTAACGGCCATGCAGATAGCTGTCACTTTGACCGTGGTGTGTGGTTGGCATCGGGACGGCGTAGTGGGACTGTGTGTGACGTCTGCCACCACAACACAGAGGGCAGACACTGCCAGAGCTGCCGTAGAGGATTCTACAGACACCCCAGCAGACCTAGCTCTGCCGCTGACTCCTGCACACGTAAGAGGACAAAACATACCCTCTGCCTGTCCAGATAGCAGGGAACAGAGGTCAAGTCATTCAGATAGCAGGGAACGGAGGTCAAGTCATTCAGATGGCAGGGAACAGAGGTCAAGTCATTCAGATGGCAGGGAACAGAGGTCAAGTCATTCAGATGGCAGGGAACAGAGGTCAAGTCATTCAGATGGCAGGGAACAGAGGTCAAGGATGGCAACAGAGGTCAAGTCATTCAGATGGCAGGGAACAGAGGTCAAGTCATTCAGATGGCAGGGAACAGAGGTCAAGTCATTCAGATGGCAGGGAACAGAGGTCAAGTCATTCAGATGGCAGGGAACAGAGGTCAAGTCATTCAGATAGCAGGGAACAGAGGTCAAGTCAGTCAGATAGCAGGGAACAGAGGTCAAGTCATTCAGATATGTGTTTATGGTTGTTGAATCAATTAGACCATGCCCATCTTATTTTGGCCAACTTCCTGATCCTGCTTTGTAGTATACCCCTCAGACCATGGTAACAACACACTAACAACATAGTAACAACAATGTAAAAACATAGTAATACCAAAATAAAAACAAAGTAACATAGTAACAACGTAGTAGCAACATAGTAACAACAAACTAAAAACATAGTATCAACAAAGTAAAAAACATAGTAACAACAAAGTAATGTAGTAACAACATAGTAACAACTAATTAGCAATTTACATTTACATTTAAGTCATTTAGCAGATGCTCTTATCCAGAGCGACTTACAAATTGGTGCATTCACCTTATGACATCCAGTGGAACAGTAGTGCATCTAAATCTTTTAAGGGGGGGTGAGAGGGATTACTTTATCCTATCCTAGGTATTCCTTAAAGAGGTGGGGTTTCAGGTGTCTCCGGAAGGTGGTGATTGACTCCGCTGTCCTGGCGTCGTGAGGGAGTTTGTTCCACCATTGGGGGGCCAGAGCAGCGAACAGTTTTGACTGGGCTGAGCGGGAACTGTACTTCCTCAGTGGTAGGGAGCAATGTAGTAACAACAAACTATAAACGAAGTAACAACAAACTAATAATGTAGTAACAACAAACTATAAACGTAATAACATAGTAACAATGTAGTAACAACGTAGTAACAACGTAACCACATAGTAACATAGTAACAACGTAGTAACATAGTAACAACGTAGTAACATAGTAACAACGTAGTAACAACGTAATAACATAGTAACAACGTAGTAACAACGTAATAACATAGTAACAACGTAGTAACAACGTAATAACATAGTAACAACGTAGTAACAACGTAATAACATAGTAACAACGTAGTAACAACGTAATAACGTAGTAACAACGTAGTAACAACGTAGTAACAATGTAGTAACGTAGTAGTAACAACGTAATAACATAGTAATAACATAGTAACAACGTAGTAACAACGTAATAACATAGTAACAACGTAATAACATAGTAACAACGTAGTAACAACGTAATAACATAGTAACAACGTAATAACATAGTAACAACGTAGTAACAACGTAATAACGTAGTAACAACGTAGTAACAACGTAATAACATAGTAACAACGTAGTAACAACGTAGTAACAACGTAATAACATAGTAACAACGTAGTAACATAGTAACAACGTAGTAACATAGTAACAACGTAGTAACAACGTAGTAACAACAAGTCAGACATGGGTTGTCTACAACTGTGATAGTCATTAATGCTCTTGAGGAGGTGCAGCACCGCAGGTCTTCACTCCTGCTCAGCAGTGAAACACCTTATTCAGGTGTCAGCAAGGTGTTGAAGAGCAGTTGATTAGTTGAATCAGGTGTGATGACGGCACTAAGCTGAAACAAAAACATGCAGTAGTGGAAGGTTAGTGGTAGGTAGTCTAGCGGTTAGAGCGTTGGGGGCCAGCCACTGAAAGGACTTGTAACCGAAAGATTGCAAGATTGAATCCCTGAGCTGACAAGGTAAAAATCTGTCGTTCTGCCCCTGAACAAGGCAGTTAACCCACTGTTCATAGGCTGTCATTGAAAATATGAATTTGTTCTTAACTGACTTGCTTAGTTAAATAAAAGGTAAATAATATAGAACCACTGCGACCACAATGTTATTGCCAACTTATACAATACTGACAATACTTGAGTACTTTTCAGTGCAGGACTAGAAGATCAACCACATCTTTGAGGAATGTGACAGTAATTGAAAACAATAGATGAGTTTGCCATACTCCATGCCTGGCACATTTTTCCCATTCCTGTCCTTTTCCCCAGGCATGCTCTTTCGCTTCGGTCTTTTAAAGAACAAACAAACTGTGTTTGAGAGAAAGAGAAACACAAGTGTGCACACACAGGCACACATACATTATGCATACACACACACATACACACACACACACACACACACACATACATACATACATACATACATACATACATACATACATACATACATACACACACACACATACATACATACATACATACAGTGCCTTGCGAAAGTATTTGGCCCCCTTGAACTTTGCGACCTTTTGCCACATTTCAGGCTTCAAACATAAAGATTGGCGTAAAAGCAACACAGCTCATCACCCTGAACACACCATCCCCACTGTCAAACATGGTGGTGGCAGCATCATGGTTTGGGCCTGCTTTTCTTCAGCAGGGACAGGGAAGATGGTTAAAATTGATGGGAAGATGGATGGAGCCAAATACAGGACCATTCTGGAAGAAAATCTGATGGAGTCTGCAAAAGACCTGAGACTGGGACGGAGATTTGTCTTCCAACAAGACAATGATCCAAAACATAAAGCAAAATCTACAATGGAATGGTTCAAAAATAAACATATCCAGGTGTTAGAATGGCCAAGTCAAAGTCCAGACCTGAATCCAATCGAGAATCTGTGGAAATAACTGAAAACTGCTGTTCACAAATGCTCTCCATCCAACCTCACTGAGCTCGAGCTGTTTTGCAAGGAGGAATGTGAAAAAAATTCAGTCTCTCGATGTGCAAAACTGATAGAGACATACCCCAAGCGACGTACAGCTGTAATCGCAGCAAAAGGTGGCGCTACAAAGTATTAACTTAAGGGAGCTGAATAATTTTGCACGCCCAATTTTTCAGTTTTTGATTTGTTAAAAAAGTTTGAAATATCCAATAAATGTCGTTCCACTTCATGATTGTGTCCCACTTGTTGTTGATTCTTCACAAAAAAATACAGTTTTATATCTTTATGTTTGAAGCCTGAAATGTGGCAAAAGGTCGCAAAGTTCAAGGGGGCCGAATACTTTCGCAAGGCACTGTACATACATACATACATACATACATACACACACATACATACATACATACACACACATGCACACACACATTCACACAACCAGTAAAATGGCAGTGTGGAGGGATAATTATTTACTTTTTGCTTTTTACAGTAGTGTGTTTTTACAGTAGTAGTGTGTTTTTACAGTGGTGTGATGTATCCTCAGGGTTAAATACATACTCCCGTGCGTGCGTGTGCTGTTGTTTTGTCTGGGACGTATGGTATGGACTGAAGTATCATTTTTTCTGAATAAAGTCAAGAAACCTATCCCGAGGGCCACACTATTAAAGACATGAATAAATGAGCTCCGTATGTTGGATATAATGGTAGGAATGTGCTAAACTCTCCCTCTCTGATCTGTTCTGTTTGTCCCTCCTCTTACCCCATACCAACAGCATGTGCCTGCCACCCTGTAGGGTCTAGACCCGCGATCTCAGGTGGCCAGGACCTCTGTAACCCTAGCAACGGGGCATGCACCTGCAGATCGGGCGTGGGTGGACCTCTCTGTGACAGATGCATTGTAGGGTTCTGGGGCTTCCATGGTTACGGGTGCAGACCGTGTGACTGTACAGGTGGGGACTGTGACCCCTACACCGGGGACTGCTTGTCTGGGTAAGTGTCTATGTCTGGGTAAGTGTCTATGGATTCATATAGTAGGCTGCGTTCTAAATAGCACCCTATATTCTCTATTGGCCCTGTTCACATGTATAGTGAACAGGGAGCCATTTGAGACACAGACTATGCATATTCACTAGTACTTTTAGTATACTGTAACTCACCTGAAAGTCTCTCATTGACATCAATGAATAATTAATCAGACGCTTATGCCGAACCTGAATCAGACCCTTAATGAAGTAGTCTCCTCTACCCAGACGTCTCTCTCTGTGGTGTAGTCTCCTCTACCCAGACGTCTCTCTCTGTGGTGTAGTCTCCTCTACCCAGACGTCTCTCTCTGTGGTGTAGTCTCCTCTACCCAGACGTCTCTCTCTGTGGTGTAGTCTCCTCTACCCAGACGTCTCTCTGTGGTGTAGTCTCCTCTACCCAGACGTCTCTCTGTGGTGTAGTCTCCTCTACCCAGACGTCTCTCTGTGGTGTAGTCTCCTCTACCCAGACATCTCTCTCTGTGGTGTAGTCTCCTCTACCCAGACGTCTCTCTCTGTGGTGTAGTCTCCTCTACCCAGACGTCTCTCTCTGTGGTGTAGTCTCCTCTACCCAGACGTCTCTCTCTGTGGTGTAGTCTCCTCTACCCAGACGTCTCTTTCTGTGGTGTAGTCTCCTCTACCCAGACGTCTCTCTCTGTGGTGTAGTCTCCTCTACCCAGACGTCTCTTTCTGTGGTGTAGTCTCCTCTACCCAGACGTCTCTCTGTGGTGTAGTCTCCTCTACCCAGACGTCTCTCTCTGTGGTGTAGTCTCCTCTACCCAGACGTCTCTCTGTGGTGTAGTCTCCTCTACCCAGACGTCTCTCTCTGTGGTGTAGTCTCCTCTACCCAGACGTCTCTCTCTGTGGTGTAGTCTCCTCTACCCAGACGTCTCTCTCTGTGGTGTAGTCTCCTCCCTCTGTGGTGTAGTCTCCTCTACCCAGACGTCTCTCTCTGTGGTGTAGTCTCCTCCCTCTGTGGTGTAGTCTCCTCTACCCAGACGGCTCTCTCTGTGGTGTAGTCTCCTCTACCCAGACGTCTCTCTCTGTGGTGTAGTCTCCTCTACCCAGACGTCTCTCTGTGGTGTAGTCTCTACCCAGACGTCTCTCTCTGTGGTGTAGTCTCCTCTACCCCGACGTCTCTCTCTGTGGTGTAGTCTCCTCCCTCTGTGGTGTAGTCTCCTCTACCCAGACGTCTCTCTGTGGTGTAGTCTCTACCCAGACGTCTCTCTCTGTGGTGTAGTCTCCTCTACCCAGACGTCTCTCTCTGTGGTGTAGTCTCCTCCCTCTGTGGTGTAGTCTCCTCTACCCAGACATCTCTCTGTGGTGTAGTCTCTACCCAGACGTCTCTCTCTGTGGTGTAGTCTCCTCTACCCCGACGTCTCTCTCTGTGATGTAGTCTCCTCTACCCAGACGTCTCTCTGTGGTGTAGTCTCTACCCAGACGTCTCTCTCTGTGGTGTAGTCTCCTCTACCCCGACGTCTCTCTCTGTGGTGTAGTCTCCTCTACCCAGACGTCTCTCTCTGTGGTGTAGTCTCCTCCCTCTGTGGTGTAGTCTCCTCTCTCTGTGGTGTAGTCTCCTCTACCCAGACGTCTCTCTCTGTGGTGTAGTCTCCTCTCTCTGTGGTGTAGTCTCCTCTACCCAGACGTCTCTCTCTGTGGTGTAGTCTCCTCTACCCAGACGTCTCTCTCTGTGGTGTAGTCTCCTCTCTCTGTGGTGTAGTCTCCTCTCTCTGTGGTGTAGTCTCCTCTACCCAGACGTCTCTTTCTGTGGTGTAGTCTCCTCTACCCAGACGGCTCTCTCTGTGGTGTAGTCTCTACCCAGACGTCTCTCTCTGTGGTGTAGTCTCCTCTCTCTGTGGTGTAGTCTCCTCTACCCAGACGTCTCTTTCTGTGGTGTAGTCTCCTCTACCCAGACGGCTCTCTCTGTGGTGTAGTCTCTACCCAGACGTCTCTCTGTGGTGTAGTCTCCTCTACCCAGACGTCTCTCTGTGGTGTAGTCTCCTCTACCCAGACGTCTCTCTATGTGGTGTAGTCTCCTCTACCCAGACGTCTCTCTCTGTGGTGTAGTCTCTACCCAGACGTCTCTTTCTGTGGTGTAGTCTCCTCCCTCTGTGGTGTAGTCTCCTCTACCCAGACGTCTCTTTCTGTGGTGTAGTCTCCTCCCTCTGTGGTGTAGTCTCCTCTACCCAGACGTCTCTCTGTGGTGTATTCTCCTCTCTCTGTGGTGTAGTCTCCTCTACCCAGACGTCTCTTTCTGTGGTGTAGTCTCCTCTACCCAGACGTCTCTCTCTGTGGTGTAGTCTCCTCTACCCAGACGTCTCTCTCTGTGGTGTAGTCTCCTCTACCCAGACGTCTCTTTCTGTGGTGTAGTCTCCTCTACCCAGACGTCTCTTTCTGTGGTGTAGTCTCCTCTACCCAGACGTCTCTCTCTGTGGTGTAGTCTCCTCTACCCAGACGTCTCTCTCTGTGGTGTAGTCTCCTCTACCCAGACGTCTCTCTCTGTGGTGTAGTCTCCTCTACCCAGACGTCTCTCTCTGTGGTGTAGTCTCCTCTACCCAGACGTCTCTCTCTGTGGTGTAGTCTCCTCTACCCAGACGTCTCTCTCTGTGGTGTAGTCTCCTCTACCCAGACGTCTCTCTCTGTGGTGTAGTCTCCTCTACCCAGACGTCTCTCTCTGTGGTGTAGTCTCCTCTACCCAGACGTCTCTCTGTGGTGTAGTCTCTACCCAGACGTCTCTCTGTGGTGTATTCTCCTCTCTCTGTGGTGTAGTCTCCTCTACCCAGACGGCTCTCTCTGTGGTGTAGTCTCCTCTACCCAGACGGCTCTCTCTGTGGTGTAGTCTCCTCTACCACGACGCCTCTCTCTGTGGTGTAGTCTCCTCTACGCAGACGTCTCTCTCTGTGGTGTAGTCTCTACCCAGACGGCTCTTTCTGTGGTGTAGTCTCCTCCCTCTGTGGTATAGTCTCCTCTACCCAGACGTCTCTCTCTGTGGTGTAATCTCCTCTACCCAGACGTCTCTCTATGTGGTGTAGTCTCCTCTACCCAGGCGATTCTCTCTCTGGTGGAGTTTCTACACAGGCGGCTCTCTCTGTGTTGTAGTCTCTACCCAGGTGACTCTCTGTGGTGTAGTCTCCTCTCTCTGTGGTGTAGTCTCTACCCAGACAGCTCTCTCTGTGGTGTAGTCTCCTCTCTCAGTGGTGTCGTCTCCTCTACCCCGACGGCTCTCTCAGTGGTGTCGTCTCCTCTCTCTGTGGTGTAGTCTCCTCTACCCCGACGTCTCTCTCTGTGGTGTCGTCTCCTCTCTCTGTGGTGTAGTCTCCTCTACCCCGACGTCTCTCTCTGTGGTGTAGTCTCCTCTACCCAGACGGCTCTCTCTGTGGTGTAGTCTCCTCTACCCAGACGGCTCTCTCTGTGGTGTAGTCTCCTCTACCCAGACGGCTCTCTCTGTGGTGTAGTCTCCTCCCTCTGTGGTGTAGTCTCCTCTCTCTGTGGTGTAGTCTCCTCTACCCAGACGTCTCTCTCTGTGGTGTAGTCTCCTCTACCCAGATGTCTCTCTCTGTGGTGTAGTCTCCTCTACCCAGACGGCTCTCTCTGTGGTGTAGTCTCCTCTATCCAGACGGCTCTCTCTGTGGTGTAGTCTCCTCTATCCAGACGACTCTCTCTGTGGTGTAGTCTCCTCTACCCAGACGGCTCTCTCTGTGGTGTAGTCTCTACCCAGACGGCTCTCTCTGTGGTGTAGTCTCTACCCAGACGTCTCTCTCTGTGGTGTAGTCTCCTCTACCCAGACGTCTCTCTCTGTGGTGTAGTCTCCTCTACCCAGGCGATTCTCTCTGTGGTGGAGTTTCTACACAGGCGGCTGGCTCTCTCTGTGTTGTAGTCTCTACCCAGGCGACTCTCTGTGGTGTAGTCTCCTCTCTCTGTGGTGTAGTCTCTACCCAGACAGCTCTCTCTGTGGTGTAGTCTCCTCTCTTTGGTGTCGTCTCCTCTACCCCGACGGCTCTCTCAGTGGTGTCGTCTCCTCTCTCTGTGGTGTAGTCTCCTCTACCCCGACGTCTCTCTCTGTGGTGTAGTCTCCTCTACCCAGACGGCTCTCTCTGTGGTGTAGTCTCCTCTACCCAGATGGCTCTCTCTGTGGTGTAGTCTCCTCTCTCTGTGGTGTAGTCTACTCTACCCAGGCGTTTCTCTCTGTGGTCTGAGAACTTATTAGTCTCCTCTCTCTGTGGTGTTTGAGGTTAACCACTCTCCTCTAGAAGTGTAGTCTATAAAGCACAAACAAATCTGGGACAGACGTCTCTCTCTGTGGTGTAGTCTCCTCTACCCAGACGTCTCTCTCTGTGGTGTAGTCTCCTCCCTCTGTGGTGTAGTCTCCTCTATCCAGACGGCTCTCTCTGCGGTAGCAATTGAACCTGGGGATGACTTATTAATGGAGTAGTCTTTATCTTAATGCAAAGTAAGTATGTAGAGGTGTATTCATGGATTGTATGGCTAGCAGGCAGTGCTATGTTTGACCAGAGTTTCCTCTGTGGTGTTTTGTGATGTGATGTGTTGTGTTGTGTTCCAGCTCAGATCTGGACGTGTACTATACAGGAGGTGACAGCCACATACACAGAGGACCTAGCAGTAGTGAGCTAGCAACACTGTTTAGGGTGGAGGAGCTGTTCTCTGCACTGCACCACTCTGGTGAGTCATGGGTTATACACAAAAGCATGGGCACGCATGTAGGCACGCACACATGCAAGAAAGCAGACACACTATCTATACACACACACACACACATCTATACACACACACGGATATATAATGTATAAGCGTAATCTACAGTACATGTTATTGTTTTCCCTGTCTTTCCAGAGAAATGTCAGTGTAAGGTGGTGCCTATAGGCAGCCCCAAACTCTTCTGTGCCAACGAGTATGACTACGGTAGGTGGGACATACAGTAATATTAAGAAAGATACGCGTGGGAAAAGTTCCTGGGAAAAACAATAATATTCATCTTAGCATTGTCCATGCACGCTAAAAAGCCAAATGTCTTAACTTGTCTCCTGTGGATCCACCTGGTGTTGTGCTCTTTTTTTTTTGTCTGAGAACTTTACAAGATATGAAAAGACTTAATCAATAGGAGAACATAAAGCAGAGTTGGTTGTAGATCAAAAGGAGATGTTTGAGGTTAACCACTCCAATGTTAGCCAACTCCCACGGGCCTGATATGCATAACAACGACCATAGAAGTTGGCTATAAAGCACAAACAAATCTGGGACCAGACTGTAGTGAACGATGCCAGCAGAATTGAAAAGGAAATCCCCCCCCTCCTGTTTGTAGTGGCAATTGAACCGCTTGCAGAAAGAATTAGACAGGACCCAAACGTAAAAGGTATCAGTGTTGGTAAACATGAATATCAATTATAGTTATTTTCCAATGATCTACTGGCAAGATGGCGGTGACAGACATGGCAGCTTTGCTTCTAACTCTTAAGCAACTTTGCAGTATTTTGTTTTTTGGGGTGTTATTTCTTACATTATTAGCCCAGAATGTTTTTTGTGTTATTACATACAGCCGGAAAGAACATTTTGATATCAGAGCGGCGGCATTACGAACCAGGAACACGACTTTCCCGAATTGGATCCTGTGTTCATACCCCCCAGGGCAATTGAACTTATCCCAGAAGCTGCTCCAAGACGCCACCGGCGGAGACAGGTATTTGGAGTGTACTTGTAGTCCGGCTCAGGAGGCGTGCACGCCATCCACGGCTTCCTAGTATATTAATTGCTAATGTTCAGTCTCTGGACAATAAAGTGGACAAGCTCAGGGCGAGGATCTCCTTCCAGAGAGACATCAGGGACTGTAACATACTCTGTTTCGTGGAATAATGGCTCTCTCCTGATCTACTGTCCCCATCCATACAGCCAGCTGGGTTCTCTGTACATCGCACAGACAGGAATAAAGAACTCTCCAGGAAGAGGAAGGGCGGTGGTATGTTTCATGATTCACCACTCAGGGTGTGATTGTGATAACATACAGAAACTCAAGTCCTTTTGTTCACCCAACGTAGAATACCTCACAATCAAATGCTGACCGTATTACCTTCCAAGAGAATTCTCTTCAGTTATAGTCACAGCCGTGTACACTACTGTTCAAAAGTTTGGGATCTCTTAGAAATGTCCTTGTTTTCCATGACAACATACATGAAATTAGTTGCAAAATGGATAGGAAATATAGTCAAGATGTTGACAAGGTTATAATAATGATTTTTAATAAAACTTTGCTTTCGTCAAAGAATCCTCCATTTGCAGCAATTACAGCCTTGTAGACCTTTGGCATTCAAGTATTCTAGTAATCTGAAGAGATTTCACCCCATGCTTCCCGAAGCACCTCCCACAAGTTGGATTGGCTTGATGGGCACTTCTACCATACGGTCAAACTGCTCCCACAACAGCTCAATAGGGTTGAGATCCGGTGACTGTGCTGGCCACTCCATTATAGACAGAATATCAGCTGACTGCTTCTTCCCTAAATAGTTATTGCATCGTTTGGAGCTTTGCTTTGGGTCATTGTCCTGTTCTAGGAGGAAATTAGCTCCAATTAAGCACCGTCCACAGGGTATGGCATGGAGCTGCAAAATGGAGTGATAGCCTTCCTTCTTCAAGATCCCTTTTACCCTGTACAAATCACCCAACTTTACCACCACCAAAGCACCCCCAGACCATCACGTTGCCTCCACCATGCTTGACAGATGGCATCAAGCACTCCCTCAGCATCTTTTCATTTTTTCTGTGTCTCACGAATGTTCTTCTATGTGATCCGAACACCTCAAATTTAGATTTGTCTGTCCATAACACTTTCTTCCAATCTTCCTCTGTCCAGTGTCTGTGTTCTTTTCTTTTTATTGGCCAGTCTGAGATATGGTGTTTTCTTTGCAACTCTGCCTAGAAGGCCAGCATCCCGGAGTTGCCTCTTCACTGTTGACATTGAGACTGGTGTTTTGTGGGTACTATTTAATGAAGCTGCTAGTTGAGGACTTGTGAGGCGTCTGTTTCTCAAACTAGACACTCTAATGTACTTGTCCTCTTGCTCAGTTGTGCACCGGGATCTCCCACTCCTCTTTCTATTCTTTGCGTGGTTTCCTAACATGCTGACCAGACCAGACACGTTGCGTGCGCGAGCATTGCAAAATACATTTAGAAATCCATGTTATTCAATTATTGCACCCACACTGCTCACAGACGCCAACGAGCGTCAACGAGCGTCAACGAGCATGGAAAGAAGCTGTTTTGCAGGTTGTGTGGTAATACTATGAAAGTGTAGATGCCAATCACCATATAAGTTCAAAGATGAAAAAGCCTGAAAGGAGGAGAGATGACTAGAAACGATTCGGTTGACTGTTTTATGTGTGGATTAATTGTCTGAGTAAAGGACCTTGTGCATTTCAGGTAAAATAACAACTCAATGTTTATATCCCAGGACAAATTAGCTAGCAACAGCAAGCTATCTAAATAGGAAAAATTATCTAGCAAGTGCAAGCTAACTAGCTACATTGCCATACATGTTTAATGATTTTTGACCTGTCCACAAATTAATATAATTGGTTCAGAGTTTGTTTTGATATTTTAACCTGTGTGTCGTGATCGTGTTTGGTGTAGGGGGACAAAATAAATGTATGCACGATAGCGCACGATGGGCGCAGCCGGTTTGGGTTCCGTGTAAGGGAGTAGTTTCTTGGCAATTTCTCACAGTTGTCTTCACTTCTCAGAACAAGAACTGTATAGACTTAATCAGATGTCCTTACATAAACGCTTGGTATGCTTTCGCCGAAAAGCTTTTGTGAAATCTGACACGCCAGGTGGATTAACAACAAGCTAAGCTATGTTTTGCTATATTGCACTTGTGATTTCATGAAAATTAAATATTTTTTGTAATTTAAGTTGAATTTGGTGCGCTGCAATTCAGTGGATGTTGACGAAAATGATCCCGCTAACGGGAAGGGTGCGTCATGAAGTTAACAAAGCAAATATGAGGAAAATGCTACCGAAGTACTATCAACACATTGACTCTAGTACCAACGCTGCTAAAATGCTCGACCATTGCTACTCCCCCTTCCGGGATGCCTACAAGGCCCTCCCCCGCCCTTCGGCAAATCAGATCACGACTCCATTTTTCTCCTCCCTTCCTATAGGCAGAAACTCATACAGGAAGTACCCGTGCTAAGGTCTATTCAACGCTGGTCTGACCAATCGGAATGCATGCTTCAAGATTGTTTAGATCACGCGGACTGGGATATGTACCCGGGTAGCCTCTGAGAATAACATTGATGTTTACACGGACACGATGTCATCAGGAAATGTATACGGGATGTTCCCACTGTGACTATTAAAATCTACCCAAACCAGAAACCGTGGGTGGATGGTAGCATTCATGCAAAACTAAAAGCGAGAACCACCTCATTTAACCGTTGCAAGGTGACTGGGAACATGGTTGAATACAAACAGTGTAGATATTCCATCCGTAAGGCAATGAAACAGGCAAAATGTCAGTACAGAGAAAAAGTGGAGTTGCAATTCAACGTCTCAGACACAAGACATATGTGGCAGGGTCTACAGACGATCACGGAAAAGGAAAACCAGCCGTTTTAAGAATAACACACTGCCTCCGACGCGGCCAACTCCCAAGGACTGTGGGCTATTGTTCTCTGTGGCCGACGTAAGACATTTAAGTGTGTTAACCCTCGCAAGGCTGCTGGCCCAGATGGCCTCCCTAGCTGCATCCTCAGAGCATGCGGAGACCAGCTGGCTGGAGTGTTTACCGACATATTCAATCATTAAGCTCGGGGCACTGGGTCTGACCCCCGTCCTGTGCAACTGGGTCCTGGACTTCCTGACGGGCCACCCCCAGGTGGTGAAGGTAGGAAACAACACCTCCAATTTGCTGATCCTCAACACAGGGGCCCCACAAGGGTGCGTGCTCAGCCCCCTCCTGTACTCCCTGTTCACCCATGACTGCGTGGCCACGCACTCCTCCAACTCTATTATCTAGTTTGCAGACGACACAACAGTAGTAAGCCTGATTACCAACAATGATGAGACAGCCTACAGGGAGGAGATGAGGGAGAAATAATTTCTCCCTCAACGTCAACAAAATGAAGGAGCTGATCATGGACTTCAGGAAACACATCAACGGGACCGCTTCAAGTTCCCTCGGCGTACACATCACAGACAATCCGATATTGTCCCCCTACAGAGACAGTGTGGTGAAAAAGGCGCAACAGCCACGGCCTGTTCACCCCACAACAGCGTTTATAGATGCACAATTGAGGGCAAAAAAAAAAAATCACCATTTACAACAATCCTTTAAGTGGACCATAAAAAATATGAAATATTTAGGATGCTTAATAAGTGACAACAAACAACAAATATATAAAGATAATATATATATATATATATATAATAGATATAACTTTATTTCATTACTCAACAATATGAAAGCAGATCTAATTCAATTGAATAGTCTTACAGGGAGAATAAATGTTTGGAATGGCTAAAGTTTGCTAAAGTTTTTGAATATTTTTTCTAGGTAATACCAATTACCCCACCAGAGACATTCTTTAAAAAAGTATACTTGGTCACAACAGACTTTATTTGGCCAAATAAAATATAATATATAATAAAAAGGAACGTTTTACATCTTCCTAAGTCTATGGTTGGTTTAAATCATCCAGACGTGGAATTGGATCAACTCGCCACCCAAGGCTTTTACTACAGACAGATAGTTAAATGCACTAAAGAGGAACAATGGGTACATATTGAAGATGTGCATGCTCATCCCCAGAATCATTTTGTGTCTGTTTTCAAAGAACAAAGAAAGCTAAAAACATTAACAACTTCATCGTTAAGAAAATTCAACATATTCTAAAACAACCAATATCACTTCATAAAGCACAACCTTATGAAACAATCCTTAGATAGCTTTTCAGAATTCACTGATAAAATAGTCCTCATGGAAAACTAAAGGCATAGAAACCGTAATTGACTTGGTAACAGGAAATACATTTATTTCCATGACAGAATTATTTAAAAATCATTTTGGACTGACCAATGTAGAAAAAGTTACATATCACAACATTTATATTTGAAGTCTTTTGGACATCAGAGAAACCTTAAGAGAATCTTATTTGAGTCAGAAAATGATATCCATGTGATAGGTAAGATATACAACACCTTGTGATAGGTAAGATATACAACACCTTGTGATAGGTAAGATATACAACACCTTGTGATAGGTAAGATATACAACACCTTGTGACAGGTAAGATATACAACACCTTGTGATAGGTAAGATATACAACACCTTGTGATAGGTAAGATATACAACACCTTGTGACAGGTAAGATATACAACACCTTGTGATAGGTAAGATATACAACACCTTGTGATAGGTAAGATATACAACACCTTGTGACAGGTAAGATATACAACACCTTGTGATAGGTAAGATATACAACACCTTGTGATAGGTAAGATATACAACACCTTGTGATAGGTAAGATATACAACACCTTGTGATAGGTAAGATATACAACACCTTGTGACAGGTAAGATATACAACACCTTGTGATAGGTAAGATATACAACACCTTGTGATAGGTAAGATATACAACACCTTGTGATAGGTAAGATATACAACACCTTGTGATAGGTAAGATATACAACACCTTGTGACAGGTAAGATATACAACACCTTGTGACAGGTAAGATATACAACACCTTGTGATAGGTAAGATATACAACACAACACCTTGTGATAGGTAAGATATACAACACCATGTGATAGGTAAGATATACAACACCTTGTGACAGGTAAGATATACAACACCTTGTGATAGGTAAGATATACAACACCTTGTGATAGGTAAGATATACAACACCTTGTGATAGGTAAGATATACAACACCTTGTGATAGGTAAGATATACAACACCTTGTGATAGGTAAGATATACAACACCTTGTGATAGGTAAGATATACAACACCTTGTGATAGGTAAGATATACAACACCTTGTGATAGGTAAGATATACAACACAACACCTTGTGATAGGTAAGATATACAACACAACACCTTGTGATAGGTAAGATATACAACACCTTGTGATAGGTAAGATATACAACACCTTGTGATAGGTAAGATATACAACACCTTGTGATAGGTAAGATATACAACACCTTGTGATAGGTAAGATATACAACACCTTGTGATAGGTAAGATATACAACACCTTGTGATAGGTAAGATATACAACACCTTGTGACAGGTAAGATATACAACACCTTGTGATAGGTAAGATATACAACACCTTGTGATAGGTAAGATATACAACACCTTGTGATAGGTAAGATATACAACACAACACCTTGTGATAGCTAAGATATACAACACCTTGTGATAGCTAAGCTATACAACACCTTGCAGAGAGTCTATCCAACTGACAATCTCTTAGAAAAATTAAAATAAACAATTAGAACCAAGACTTAAAAAGAACTGATGTTGACTCAAGACGGAAGGAAAGTTGGAGCATATCTAACAAAATGACAGTTAACAAAAATGTAGGCTTAATCCAGTATAAACTAATGTATAGAATTGACTATACCAAGAGACAAAATTCACAAATTCTACAGCACAACAGCAGAGTCATGTGTAAAACTAACAATGACTCAATAATTCATACCTTCCGGGAATGCTAGAATGTCCAAAAGTTATGGGTGGAGCTAGAGAGTCAGTTGTCAGAAGTATTACAATATAAATGTACTTATAACCGGGTGTAGTGAGAGACCCAATTGGTTGGACGATTCTCTTGTCAATCATCTGGGGGGGGAAAAAAACGTAAATACTAAAAACTTGGAAATCAATCAATCCTCCATCGTTAACACAATGGAAAAATCTTAACGATGTATTATTTAAATACAAAGTGTTGTAGTTTGTGGCGGAAAATGATGTGGACGCTGGAGATGACAGTGTGTGCTAGTGGGTCTGGGCAGGGTTGATGTAGTTGATGTTTCTATGACTTTGTCGTTCGTATGTGTATGTTTTGTATTGTTCGTAAAATATCAAATTAAATCTTACAAAAAAAATTGATAATAAGACAGAATTGAAGAGGAAATGCTAACAGGAAATGCTAACAGGAAATGCTAACTCACTGCATGTTTCAGTAGTAGATGGTGCCAGCAGAATTGAAAAGGGGTTGACGCCAACAGTATTGAGATTGATTGATCAGATGTGTGTGTGTGTGTGTGTGTGTGTGTGTGTGTGTTCACAGTGCTGATGGTGAGGATCATTGCGGCCCGTGATCAGGGCTCCCATGCTGAGGTGGAGGTTAAGGTAAAGAAGGTCCTGTACCACGGCAGCCAGGTGAACATCAAGAAAGGTCACATCACCCTCTACCCAGAATCCTGGACCACCCGAGGGTGCACCTGCCCCCTCCTTAACCCAGGTGAGCTCTTACGGTTTGGCCAGGCAACTGGACCTCGACTGCTTCTTGCCCCAATAGTTATTTTCTCTGACGTCTCTGGATGCATACCTGCCTTGTAGGTAGGTATGAAAACTCTGAACACCTTAAGCAGATGGGTAACTCCATATATGGGTAAATAGGCTTCACACTACCTTAAGCAGATGGATGGGTAACCCCATATATGGGTAAATAGGCCTCACACTACCTTAAGCAGATGGGTGACTCCATATATGGGTAAATAGGCCTCACACTACCTTAAGCAGATGGGTGACTCCATATATGGGTAAATAGGCCTCACACTACCTTAAGCAGATGGGTGACTCCATATATGGGTAAATAGGCCTCACGCTACCTTAAGCAGATGGGTACCTCCATATATGGGTAAATAGGCCTCACGCTACCTTAAGCAGATGGGTACCTCCATATATGGGTAAATAGGCCTCACGCTACCTTAAGCAGATGGGTGACTCCATATATGGGTAAATAGGCCTCACGCTACCTTAAGCAGATGGGTCGCCCATATATGGGTAAATAGGCCTCACGCTACCTTAAGCAGATGGGTGACTCCATATATGGGTAAATAGGCCTCACACTACCTTAAGCAGATGGGTACCTCCATATATGGGTAAATAGGCCTCACACTAGACACTTGTACATTAGATACCTCACTGCAACCTATATCTGTTTCACTATAGCGTTCTATATTTTTTTTAACAGTATTTAAAGCCTGGCTAATACCCCACTCTATCAGTGTCCATTAAAAGTAAATGGACTGAATATAAACTGGAATTGACCCTGCTCTCTCTATTCTACTCCCCCAGGATCAGAGTATCTGGTGGGGGGCCACGAGGACCGGAGGACGGGTCGTCTGCTGGTGAACACCAAGAGCCTGGTCAAACCCTGGAGGCCCAGCCTGGGACGCAAGCTCCTGCACCTCCTCAACAAACACTGTAGCTCCTCCTCCTCCTCTTCCTCTTCAAGGAAGACTGCAGCAGAGAGACTGCAGAATGCAAACGTCTTTAGTCTGCAGAAGAAAAACTAGAGCCATGGAACAAGATGAAGAGAGGGATGGAGAGTTAAAAGTTATCCATGTTTTGGTGGATTGCATGAGAAGGACGATGAGCCGAATATAAAGACGTGTGAGAGTGTATTTTTGGACGAATGTGGGCTGGACATGGGGATACAGCCACAGCTTGGGCAATATGGGGAAAGCAGAACTCTTTTGCCATTCAGGGCCTCATTTGCCTGTTTCATCCACAGACCCACGGAACACATTTCTGAAACGATGACCTCCACGGCAGGACCATGATGGATAGTGTTCTGTGCTGAATGGCACTGTGTGGCTCAGTTGGAAAGAGCATGGCGCTGGCAACACTGAGGTTGTGGATTCAATTCCTGCAGGGATCATAAACAAAAACATATGCAAAAAAATGTATGCACTCACTGTATTGCACGTCACTTTGGTTAAACGCGTGAGTCTGCTTAGTGGTATATATTGGATTATATAATATGATGACAGGCAGCTGCACAGAGACAGAGTACAGACTCTCGTCTCCTTTTCTACAGGAAGAGGAAGATACGTTTCCAAAGGGAAGACCAGATATCCTGAGTGAAGGTTTACTGTCTGAGGAAGATTGATTGATTGATTGATCTGACTTCTCATTCTGATCTTGGATGTTCCAGTCCCAAAGACATAAGAGCCAATGGGCTGGTGTTTAAATCCACTTTAGATTTGTCTCAGACTATAGTTGAAACCAAGACAAATATAGAACCAAAAGGATATTATTAATGAATGTTTTATCATACTGTCTATCAAATGACAGAGATCTCTATCTTCTATGATTAGCCTTCTGATCTATCCAAGGTTTTATGTTTGGAGTCCTGATGTTTGTATCCTCAGTTCCTGGAGTTATTGGCAGTAAACCTGCAGAAGCATCATCGTGTGTGTGTGTGTGTGTGTGTGTGTGTGTGTGTCCACAAACTCGCTGTCCTTGGCTCGAAGGGACGGAGCAGGCCTTAACAAGTAGTATCTCCTGGAGTGGAAGAAGAGTAGAGAGAGAACAGAAAGTCTGTCTGGACCCCTCTGGGACTAAAGCACTGAAGACGCTCTCAGTTAGAATTGAACTGACTTCACGTCTTCCCTCACTCTCAGTCTGATTTCAATGACTCTTTGTCAGGTTTATGTCAAAACATGACACGATGATGTTGTCTACTTACTCACATGGTTTGGTGTCCTCACTTCTATTGCACTCAGGGATGTGGTGGTAAAACCTCTGAACACCTTAAACAGATGGGTAACCCCATATAAGGGGGAAATAGGACTCTATTTCATTTTATTGGGCATAAGTGTGATCTAATCACATGGTTCTCCAGGAATTAATCCTACAGATCATGTGACAAAGTCAGGAGATGTCCGTGTACTCAGATTTAGAATGGTGAACTGAGTTTACTTTTATTTATTTAAATGGGCAAGTCAGTTAAAAAACAATTCTTATTTACAATGACAGCCCACCCCAGACAACACCCTATGGTACTCCCAATGACAGCCCATCCCAGACAACACTGTGCACCACCCTATGGTACTCCCAATGACAGCCCACCCCAGATAACACAGTGCACCACCCTATGGTACTCCTAATGACAGCCCACCACCCTATGGTACTCCCAATGACATCCCACCACCCTATGGTACTCCCAATGACATCCCACCACCCTATGGTACTCCCAATGACAGCCCACCCCAGACAAGACTGTGCACCACCCTATGGTACTCCCAATGACAGCCCACCCCAGACAACACTGTGCACCACCCTATGGTACTCCCAATGACAGCCCACCCCAGACAACACTGTGCACCACCCTATGGTACTCCCAATGACAGCCCACCCTGTGCACCACCCTATGGTACTCCCAATGACAGCCCACCCCAGACAACACTGTGCACCACCCTATGATACTCCTAATGACAGCCCACCCCAGACAACACAGTGCACCACCCTATGGTACTCCTAATGACAGCCCACCCCAGATAACACAGTGCACCACCCTATGGTACTCCTAATGACAGCCCACCCCAGACAACACAGTGCACCACCCTATGCTACTCCTAATGACAGCCCACCCCAGACAACACTGTGCACCACCCTATGGTACTCCCAATGACAGCCCACCCCAGACAACACCCTATGGTACTCCCAATGACAGCCCACCCCAGACAACACCCTATGGTACTCCCAATGACAGCCCACCCCAGACAACACCCTATGGTACTCCCAATGACAGCCCACCACCCTATGGTACTCCCAATGACAGCCCACCACCCTATGGTACTCCCAATGACAGCCCACCACCCTATGGTACTCCCAATGACAGCCCACCACCCTATGGTACTCCCAATGACAGCCCACCCCAGACAACACCCTATGGTACTCCCAATGACAGCCCACCACCCTATGGTACTCCCAATGACAGCCCACCCCAGACAACACAGTGCACCACCCTATGGTACTCCCAATGACAGCCCACCCCAGACAACACAGTGCACCACCCTATGGTACTCCTAATGACAGCCAGATGTGATTCAGCCTGGATTTGAACCAGGGACTATAGTGACACCTCTTGCACTGAGATGCAGTGCTTTAGACCGCTGTGACACTCAGGACAATGAGTTTATCCTTCACCATGTAAACATGGGTTTATCCTTCACCATGTAAACATGGGTTTATCCTTCACCATGTAAACATGAGTTTATCCTTCACTATGTAAACATGAGTTTATCCTTCACCATGTAAACATGGGTTTATCCTTCACCATGTAAACATGGGTTTATCCTTCACCATGTAAACATGAGTTTATCCTTCACTATGTAAACATGAGTTTATCCTTCACCATGTAAACATGGGTTTATCCTTCACCATGTAAACATGAGTTTATCCTTCACTATGTAAACATGAGTTTATCCTTCACCATGTACATTTAACATTTAAGTCATTTAGCAGACGCTCTTATCCAGAGCGACTTACAAATTGGTGCATTCACCTTATGACATCCAGTGGAACAGCCTCTTTACAATAGTGCATCTAAATCTTTTAAGGGGGGTGAGAAGGATTACTTTATCCTATCCTAGGTATTCCTTAAAGAGGTGGGGTTTCAGGTGTCTCCGGAAGGTGGTGATTGACTCCGCTGTCCTGGCGTCGTGAGGGAGTTTGTTCCACCATTGGGGGGCCAGAGCAGCGAACAGTTTTGACTGGGCTGAGCGGGAACTGTACTTCCTCAGTGGTAGGGAGGCGAGCAGGCCAGAGGTGGATGAACGCAGTGCCCTTGTTTGGGTGTAGGGCCTGATCAGAGCCTGGAGGTACTGAGGTGCCGTTCCCCTCACAGCTCCGTAGGCAAGCACCATGGTCTTGTAGCGGATGCGAGCTTCAACTGGAAGCCAGTGGAGAGAGCGGAGGAGCGGGGTGACGTGAGAGAACTTGGGAAGGTTGAACACCAGACGGGCTGCGGCGTTCTGGATGAGTTGTAGGGGTTTAATGGCACAGGCAGGGAGCCCAGCCAACAGCGAGTTGCAGTAATCCAGACGGGAGATGACAAGTGCCTGGATTAGGACCTGCGCCGCTTCCTGTGTGAGGAAGGGTCGTACTCTACGGATGTTGTAGAGCATGAACCTACAGGAACGGACCACCGCCTTGATGTTATTTGAGAACGACAGGGTGTTGTCCAGGATCACGCCAAGGTTCTTAGCGCTCTGGGAGGAGGACACAATGGAGTTGTCAACCGTGATGGCGAGATCATGGAACGGGCAGTCCTTCCCCGGGAGGAAGAGCAGCTCCGTCTTGCCGAGGTTCAGCTTGAGGTGGTGATCCGTCATCCACACTGATATGTCTGCCAGACATGCAGAGATGCGATTCGCCACCTGGTCATCAGAAGGGGAAAGGAGAAAGGAGAAGATGATAGGAGAGACCATGTGAGGTTATGACAGAGCCAAGTGACTTGGTGTATAGCAAATGATAGAACAGAGCCCTGACACCAGTGGTGAGACCATGTGAGGTTATGAAACATGAGCCACCATGTGACTTCACCATGTAAACATGAGTTTATCCTTCACCATGTAAACATGAGAATAGGAGTTTATCCTTCACTATGGAGTTTATCCTTCAGAACAGAGCCCTATGGGGTAAACATGACACCAGTGGTTTATCCTTCACCATGTAAACATGAGTTTATCCTTCACGTAAACATGGTTTATCCTTCACCATGAAACATGGTTTATCTTTCACCATGAAACAGAGTTTATCCTTCACCATGTAAACATGCCTTCACCTGGTAAACATGAGTTTATCCTTCACCATGTAAACATGAGTTTATCCTTCACCATGTAAACATGAGTTTATCCTTCACCATGTAAACATGAGTTTATCCTTCACCATGTAAACATGAGTTTATCCTTCACCATGTAAACATGGGTTTATCCTTCACCATGTAAACATGAGTTTATCCTTCACTATGTAAACATGAGTTTATCCTTCACTATGTAAACATGAGTTTATCCTTCACTATGTAAACATGAGTTTATCCTTCACCATGTAAACATGAGTTTATCCTTCACTATGTAAACATGAGTTTATCCTTCACCTTTATCCTTCACCATGTAAACATGAGTTTATCCTTCACCATGTAAACATGAGTTTATCCTTCACTGCAGCGCCGATTCCACTCTATACCAGGTTGTTGTTGTTAGGGAAGACGGAAAATAACCCCATGTGTGTTTCTCTCATTAGTAAACGACCCAACAATCCATGAATCCCAAAATAAACATGGAGCTACTTAGCTAAGAAAGGAAGGGATGAATTGACGTCACTGTGTAAGATCTGTATCTGGAGAGGCTCGGTACATATTTGACCCAGACCTAGCATGCTTCCCAAATGGCACCCTATTCCCTACATAGTGCACTACTTTTGACCAGAGAGCCCTGGTTAAGAATATGTCTGTGTTGCTGTCTCTAAGGCTGCGTTTACACAGGCAGACCAATTCTAATATTGTTTTTTGTTTTTTTTCAGATTTGCTCTGAAAAAAAGTTAGCATATTGGGGCTGTCTGTGTAACACTGCCTAAGGAGTAGCTAGGTCAGTAGCTGCTGGCCTGGGCTGAAGAGACATGATGCATTCCTGCACTGTGACGTCATCCGAATGCTTCACCCTTGTCCGAAAGACTTTAATAAAGGAGTTTACAAGTGGTGAATGGAGCAGAGCTATGAGGTCACACATTTTTAAATATATTTTTTTAACCTTTATTTAAGTAGGCAAGTCAGTTAAGAACAAATTCTTATTTTCAATGACGGCCTAGGAACAGTGGGTTAACTGCCTGTTCAGGGGCAGAACGACAGATTTGTACCTTGTCAGCTCGGGAGTTTGAACTTGCAACTAGTCCAACGCTCTAACCACTAGGCTACCCTGCCGCCCCTCCACTCTAACCACTAGGCTACCCTGCCGCCCCTCCAACCACTAACCACTGAAAAGGCTACCCTCATATCACCTGTGTAGCTACATACCGAATGAAAAGGGAACGTTTTTACCTTGTACATATTCGTCAGGCTACCGGTTTGTTTACAATCATATCACCTGTGTAGCTACATACCGTAACTGTAAGTATTAGTTGTTATTAAAAAAATACATATACATATCATTTTTTTAAATCACCTCAAAATAAATAGGGACAGAACATATAGAAATATAAATAATTTCATAGCATTATTATAGTCATATCACAGGTTATTTTCAAGGCATTGAATATGCTTTGAATAATGAAATAATACATTGGAGGTGTCCACCCAAAACACAGGCAGTCATATTCCATAATATTCTAAATAAACAATACAGGAATCAGGTAAGTACAATAAAGAAAAAGACGATTATATTTCTTGCTTTTTTATATGCCCTTATTTATTGGCTTGATCCTTTGAAATAATACTTATATTAATGCACATGTTAAGTAATAATTAACGGTCTCTTGCTAAAACACTTGAAAGGTAGGATTCAAGCAACTTAAAATGACATCACAATAATAACGTTGCATAAATGTTATCGTCAGTCGAGGACATATTTCAGGGATCGTGTTCATTAGGCACCAAACCGAAAGAAAACGCACGGAAACACAGAAGGACTACCTAGACTTGTCCAATAAGAAACGTTATTAAAGGGACATAAACGGAGTGGAATTTGCATGTGGTGAATAGATCCGTGTTATGGCATCCAATGAACATGACCCTGATTTACAGTATATCACAAAAGTGAGTACACCCCTCACATTTTTGTCAATATTTGAGGTTATCTTTTCATGTGACAACATTGAAGAAATGACACTTTGCTACAATGTAAAGTAGTGAGTGTACAGCTTGTATAACAGTGTAAATTTGCTGTCCCCTCAAAATAACTCAACACACAGCCATTAATGTCTAAACCACTGGCAACAAAAGTGAGTACACCCCTAAGTGAAAATTGGGCCCAAAGTGTCAATATTTTGTGTGGCCACCATCATTTCCAGCACTGCCTTAACCCTCTTGGGCACGGAGTTCACCAGAGCTTCACAGGTTGCCACTGGAGTCCTCTTCCACTCCTCCATGATGACATCAAGGAGCTGGTGGATGTTAGAGACCTTGCACTCCTCCACCTTCCGTTTGAGGATGCCCCACAGATGCTCAATAGGGTTTAGGTCTGGAGACATGCTTGGCCAGTCCATCACCTTTACCCTCAGCTTCTTTAGCAAGGCAGTGGTCGTCTTGGAGGTGTGTTTGGGGTCGTTATCATGTTGGAATACTGCCCTGCGGCCCAGTCTCCGAAGGGAGGGGATCATGCTCTGCTTCAGTATGTCACAGTACATGTTGGCATTCATGGTTCCCTCAATGAACTGTAGCTCCCCAGACAAGACACACTTGTCTTTGTACTCCTCACCTGGTTGCCGCCACACACGCTTGACACCATCTGAACCAAATAAGTTTATCTTGGTCTCATCAGACCACAGGACATGGTTCCGGTAATCCATATCCTTAGTCTGCTTGTCTTCAGCAAACTGTTTGCGGGCTTTCTTGTGCATCATCTTTAGAAGAGGCTTCCTTCTGGGACGACAGCCATGCAGACCAATTTGATGCAGTGTACGGCGTATGGTCTGAGCACTGACAGGCTGACCCCCCACCCCTTAAACCTCTGCAGCAATGCTGGCAGCACTCATACGTCTATTTCCCAAAGACAACCTCTGGATATGACCCTGAGCATGTGCACTCAACTTCTTTGGTCGACCATGGCGAGGCCTGTTCTGAGTGGAACCTGTCCAGTTAAACTGCTGTATGGTCTTGGCCACCGTGCTGCTGCTCAGTTTCAGGGTCTTGGCAATCTTCTTATAGCCCAGGTTATCTTTATGTAGATCAACAATTCTTTTTTTCAGATCATCAGAGAGTTCTTTGCCATGAGGTGCCATGTTGAACTTCCAGTGACCAGTCAGTATGAGGGAGTGTGAGAGCGATGACACCAAATTTAACACACCTGCTCCCCATTCACACCTGAGACCTTGTAACACTAACGAGTCACATGACACCGGGGAGGGAAAATGGCTAATTGGGCCCAATTTGGACATTTTCACTTAGGGGTGTACTCACTTTTGTTGCCAGCGGTTTAGACATTAATGGCTGTGTGTTGAGTTATTTGGAGGGGACAGCAAATTTACACTTTTATACAAGCTGTACACTCACTACTTTACATTGTAGCAAAGTGACATTTCTTCAGTGTTGTCACATGAAAAGATATACTCAAATATTTACAAAAATGTGAGGGGTATACTCACTTTTGTGATATACTGTATCTTCTCTCATTCTTTGTCTTCCTGTTCTTCCTGGTTCGAGGACAGCTGGCCCACGGGAACGTACTCAGTAGTCATCACCCCTGCTCACCACTTCCTTACAGGTGGGCCTGAGAAGGATGGTGTGTTCGTATTGGGCAGTGTAGGAGCCCTTGGTGTCACAGAGAGGAGGGTACGGGTCTATGATGCCCAGGTCACACAGGTTCTTCAGGGCCATCAGGTACTTGCTCTCTCCCTGCCGGTCCAACCAGCGGCGGCAAAACGCCAACGTCCCGAAGTTGTCGTTGATCACGTTGAGCAGATGCTTAGCTCTGGGGAGCCTGCGACAGGGACACACACAGCACAATGGGAGGAGGCGGGGAAACAGAGGGGAGGAGGCGGGGAGACAGAGGGGAGGAGGCGGGGAAACAGAGGGGAGGAGGCGGGGACACAGAGGGGAGGAGGGGGGAGAGACAGAGGGGAGGAGGCGGGAGACAGGGGGAGGCGGGGGGACACAGAGGGGAGGAGGCGGGGACACAGAGGGGAGGAGGAGAGACAGAGGGAGGAGGGGAGACAGAGGGGAGGAGGCGGGGACACAGAGGGGAGGAGGCGGGGACACAGAGGGGAGGAGGCGGGGACACAGAGGGGAGGAGGCGGGGACACAGGGGGAGGAGGCGGGGACAGAGGGGAGGGGGGAGACAGGGGGAGGGGGAGACAGAGGGGAGGAGGGGGACACAGAGGGGAGGAAGGGGACACAGAGGGGAGGAGGCGGGGACACAGAGGGGAGGAGGGGAGACAGGGGAGGAGGCGGGGGACACAGAGGGGAGGAGGGGGAGACAGAGGGGAGGAGGGGACACAGAGGGGAGGAGGCGGGGACACAGAGGGGAGGAGGCGGGGAGACAGAGGGGAGGAGGCGGGGACACAGAGGGGAGGAGGGGAGACAGAGGGGAGGAGGGGAGACAGAGGGAGGAGGGGACACAGAGGGGAGGAGGCGGGGACACAGAGGGGAGGAGGCGGGGACACAGAGGGGAGGAGGCGGGGACACAGAGGGGAGGAGGGGAGAGTGATAAGGATTATGAGAGCAGTGCAGTAGGATAATCCACATCGATCAACATATCTGTAAAAATGCCAGATTTAGCCAGCTGGCTAATTTGTGTCTGTGGTTTATAGGTTCATTGTTGTATTAGTACAGTAGTATTCAGTTCAGGTGTATACAGTAAGAATCAGCGCGTTGGAAAGGATCAGACTGAACAGGGTCATTCGCCCTCGATTGTCCTCGATGGTGAACAGAATGACATCTACAGTATAGATTTCTACTTAGCATCGATGTTCAGTATTATCATTCAGCATTAAAATCAGGTGAGGCTCGCACTCAGTGAGCGCCGACCGAACCGAGCGACCGACCTTATTGGCACGTGTCCAACGTTGAAGTTTTTCATGTAATGCGAGCAGTCCATGTCACCGTGAACAGCTCCCCTCCCAGTGCTGCCAAACGTCTCGATTGCGTACACCTCACCTTCCTGTAGAGCAGAAGGGTAGAGGAGGACACCGAAAACTCAGCAGATCCTAGAAACAACTGATTGACCGTAATCCATCTGCAACTTACATAAGACCAAAGTCCTTGAAACTGAAAGCCTTTATTGGCAGAAGGAAAAGGGAGAGAAACTCACAGCATTTTTTTCTGTCATTGAAATCCTTTTGGTAACGAATGTAGATGTTTCCAGATGATATTTTTTCCTTTTTACAAGAATCAACATCATAGATGAGCAATTGGTTTTCCAGAGGATTCTATAAATGCTGATGTCATTACAGTGACTATTTCATCTCTTATAGTGTTCAATACAGTAACTCGTCTCTTATAGTGTTCATTACAGTAACTCATCTCTTATAGTGTTCATTACAGTAACTCTCACCTCTTATAGTGTTCAATACAGTAACTCCTCCCTTATAGTGTTCAATACAGTAACTCATCTCTTATAGTGTTCATTACAGGAACTATTTCATCTCTTATAGTGTTCTTATAGTGTACCATTAAGCAATGGTAAGTCCGACCCGACCCACTGGTGTGGGGGTAAGTCTCAATGGAAAAGCACCATATCAGGTGGTGGTGATTCAAGACCCTGTGGTATTAGCTGATAACACTGACACCCTTCCTCTCTGCTCAGATAATCCCTCAGTGAAAGCAGCCTCTCGGCACGCCCTGCAGACACTCCACCCCAGTGAGAGCAGCCTCTCGGCACGCCCTGCTGACACTCCACCCCAGTGAGAGCAGCCTCTCGGCACGCCCTGCTGACACTCCACCCCAGTGAGAGCAGCCTCTCGGCACGCCCTGCTGACACTCCACCCCAGTGAGAGCAGCCTCTCGGCACGCCCTGCTGACACTCCACCCCAGTGAAAGCAGCCTCTCGGCACGCCCTGCTGACACTCCACACCAGTGAGAGCAGCCTCTCGGCACGCCCTGCTGACACTCCACCCCAGTGAGAGCAGCCTCTCGGCACGCCCTGCTGACACTCCACCCCAGTGAGAGCAGCCTCTCGGCACGCCCCTGCTGACACTCCACCCCAGTGAGAGCAGCCTCTCGGCACGCCCTGCTGACACTCCACCCCAGTGAGAGCAGCCTCTCGGCACGCCCTGCTGACACTCCACCCCAGTGAGAGCAGCCTCTCGGCACGCCCTGCTGACACTCCACCCCAGTGAGAGCAGCCTCTCGGCACGCCCTGCTGACACTCCACCCCAGTGAGAGCAGCCTCTCGGCACGCCCTGCTGACACTCCACCCCAGTGAGAGCAGCCTCTCGGCACGCCCTGCTGACACTCCACCCCAGTGAGAGCAGCCTCTCGGCACGCCCTGCTGACACTCCACCCCAGTGAGAGCAGCCTCTCGGCACGCCCTGCTGACACTCCACCCCAGTGAGAGCAGCCTCTCGGCACGCCCTGCTGACACTCCACCCCAGTGAGAGCAGCCTCTCGGCACGCCCTGCTGACACTCCACCCCAGTGAGAGCAGCCTCTCGGCACGCCCTGCTGACACTCCACCCCAGTGAGAGCAGCCTCTCGGCACGCCCTGCTGACACTCCACCCCAGTGAGAGCAGCCTCTCGGCACGCCCTGCTGACACTCCACCCCAGTGAGAGCAGCCTCGCGGCACGCCCTGCTGACACTCCGGCAGAACAGAGATCACACACACACATGCTGGCAAGCAAGCCTGCACACACACACACACACACACACATACAAAGAGGGTAATGGCCCTAACCCAACACCACTCACTCCAGCTAAATATAAAACCTTCTAACCTGGCACATCAGCAACTTCATCCATCCCTTCCTGGCTTAGCTGAAAACATCAGCAACTTCATCCATCCCTTCTTGGCTTAGCTGAAAACATCAGCAACTCCATCCATCCCTCCCTGGCTTAGCTGAAAACATCAGCAACTCCATCCATCCCTTCCTGGCTTAGCTGAAAACATCAGCAACTCCATCCATCCCTTCCTGGCTTAGCTGAAAACATCAGCAACTCCATCCATCCCTTCCTGGCTTAGCTGACAAACATCAGCAACTCCATCCATCCCTTCCTGGCTTAGCTGAAAACATCAGCAACTCCATCCATCCCTTCCTGGTTTAGCTGAAAACATCAGCAACTCCATCCATCCCTTCTTGGCTTAGCTGACAAACATCAGCAACTCCATCCATCCCTTCTTGGCTTAGCTGAAAACATCAGCAACTTCATCCATCCCTTCAAACATCAGCAAAACATCAGCAAAACGTACCACTCAGCAGCCCGCCAATTAAAATGTTCAATTCTGTCCAAACGGAGTTAAGCATCGCAGCTGTGTGTGTCAGGGTGGGTGGTTAATAAACTACGGACCTTTAGCCTGAAACCCCGGATCTGTTTGTGCTGTCTTACCAACAAATGTGGTCATTCTCACACCTTAGGAGTTGGCAAAACAGCACAGATAAATCTGGTACCAGGCTAATTGACCTCTGTGACCTCACCAATATGGTCCTTACCTGGGCAATATATTTAGATCCTCGGGTATCTAGGTATGTAGCAGGTATCTAGGTATCTCTAAAGATATGTAGCAGGTATCTAGGTATCTCTAAAGATATGTAGCAGGTATCTAGGTATCTCTAAAGATATGTAGCAGGTATCTAGGTATCTCTAAAGATATGTAGCAGGTATCTAGGTATCTCTAAAGATATGTAGCAGGTATCTAGGTATCTCTAAAGATATGTAGCAGGTATCTAGGTATCTCTAAAGATAAGTAGCAGGTATCTAGGTATCTCTAAAGATATGTAGCAGGTATCTAGGTATCTCTAAAGATATGTAGCAGGTATCTAGGTATCTCTAAAGATATGTAGCAGGTATCTAGGTATCTCTAAAGATATGTAGCAGGTATCTAGGTATCTCTAAAGATATGTGGCAGGTGTCTAGGCGATATCTCCTTTAGTGAGTGAACTGGTCATTAATTGACTTTGAGTGGTGAGAACTCGACGTGTTTAGAGATATAATTGCTACTTGATGCTTCCGGCTGGTAATGTGCTTACAAGTGTAATAATGTGATTTTAAAGGTGCAATAATGTGACTAAAGGTGTAATTAAAGAACTGAAGGAGGTGACTAAGGAGGTGTTGGAGTGTGTGTGTGTGTGTGTGTGTGTGTGTGTGTGTGTGTGTGTGTGTGTGTGTGTGTGTGTGTGTGTGTGTGTGTGTGTGTGTGTGTGCGCGTGTGTGTGTATGTTTATACGTGTGAGATGTTAATCTGAGCTGATCTCGACACCTTGTAACTCTATAGAGATGTTCTCGCTATTACACTTCCTTTAAATGGTTGTATTTATAGGCTACTCTAGGATTGTATTATTTGTATATATAATTTCACTTGAACAGAATGAACCTGCAAGAGAGGAGATGTGTACCTTGAGTGTGTTGTTGCGGACATGATGGAAAAAAAGAAGAGAAGAAGAAGAAGTTTAACAACATTGTACTGAAAAGGCCTCTGTTCAAATGAGCAAAAGACGCCACCAGTCAGTACTCAGTCTTTTTTTTAACCTTTATTTAGTCAGTTAAGAACAAATTCTTATTTACAATGACGGACGACCCCGGCCAAACCAGGACGACACTGGGCATATTGTGCGCCACCCTATGGGACTCCCAATCATGACCGGATGTGATACAGCCTGGATTCGAACCAAGTACTGCAGTGACGCCTCTTTACATTGAGATGCAGTGTCTTAGACCACTGTGTCACTCGGGAGCCCTAATCATCAGTCAGTCTCTAGTCAGTCGCTAGACAGTACCCGGTCCGTCACTAGACAGTACCCGGTCAGTCGCCAGACAGTACCCAGTCAGTACCCAGTCAGTACCCAGTCACCAGACAGTACCCTGTCAGTACCCTGTCAGTCGCCAGACAGTACCCTGTCAGTACCCAGTCAGTACTCAGTCACCAGACAGTACCCTGTCAGTACCCTGTCAGTACCCTGTCAGTCACCAGACAGTACCCAGACAGTACCCTGTCAGTCGCCAGACAGTACCCAGACAGTACCTTGTCAGTCGCCAGACAGTACCCTGTCAGTCGCCAGACAGTACCCAGACAGTACCCTGTCAGTCGCCAGACAGTACCCTGTCAGTCGCCAGACAGTACCCTGTCAGTCACCAGACAGTACCCAGACAGTACCCTGTCAGTCACCAGACAGTACCCGGTCAGTCGCCAGACAGTACCCAGTCAGTACCCAGTCAGTACCCAGTCAGTACTCAGTCACCAGACAGTACCCAGACAGTGCCCAGTCAGTACCCAGTCACCAGACAGTACCCTGTCAGTCGCCAGACAGTACCCTGTCAGTCACCAGACAGTACCCAGACAGTACCCTGTCAGTCGCCAGACAGTACCCTGTCAGTCGCCAGACAGTACCCTGTCAGTCACCAGACAGTACCCTGTCAGTCGCCAGACAGTACCCGGTCAGTCGCCAGACAGTACCCAGTCAGTACCCAGACAGTACCCAGTCAGTACCCAGTCAGTACTCAGTCACCAGACAGTACCCTGTCAGTACCCTGTCAGTCGCCAGACAGTACCCTGTCAGTCACCAGACAGTACCCTGTCAGTCACCAGACAGTACCCAGACAGTACCCTGTCAGTCGCCAGACAGTACCCAGACAGTACCCTGTCAGTCGCCAGACAGTACCCAGACAGTACCCTGTCAGTCGCCAGACAGTACCCTGTCAGTCGCCAGACAGTACCCTGTCAGTCACCAGACAGTACCCAGACAGTACCCTGTCAGTCGCCAGACAGTACCCAGACAGTACCCTGTCAGTCGCCAGACAGTACCCAGACAGTACCCTGTCAGTCGCCAGACAGTACCCTGTCAGTCACCAGACAGTACCCTGTCAGTACCCAGACAGTACCCTGTCAGTCGCCAGACAGTACCCAGACAGTACCCTGTCAGTCGCCAGACAGTACCCAGACAGTACCCTGTCAGTCGCCAGACAGTACCCAGACAGTACCCTGTCAGTCACCAGACAGTACCCTGTCAGTCGCCAGACAGTACCCTGTCAGTCACCAGACAGTACCCTGTCAGTCGCCAGACAGTACCCAGACAGTACCCTGTCAGTCGCCAGACAGTACCCTGTCAGTCACCAGACAGTACCCTGTCAGTCGCCAGACAGTACCCTGTCAGTCACCAGACAGTACCATGTCAGTCGCCAGACAGTACCCAGACAATACCCAGTCAGTACTCAGTCACCAGACAGTACCCGGTCAGTACCCGGTTAGTCACCAGTCAATACTCAGTCAGTCACCAGACAGTACCCAGTCAGTACTCAGTCACCAGACAGTACCCAGTCAGTACTCAGTCACCAGACAGTACCCAGTCAGTACTCAGTCACCAGACAGTACTCAGTCACCAGACAGTACCCAGTCACCAGACACTACCCAGTCACCAGACAGTACCCAGTCACCAGTCAGTACTCAGTCACCAGACAGTACTCAGTCACCAGACAGTACTCAGTCACCAGACAGTACCCAGTCACCAGTCAGTACCCAGTCACCAGTCAGTACTCAGTCACCAGACAGTACCCAGTCACCAGTCAGTACCCAGTCACCAGTCAGTACTCAGTCACCAGACACTACCCAGTCACCAGACAGTACTCAGTCACCAGACAGTACCCAGTCACCAGTCAGTACCCAGTCACCAGTCAGTACTCAGTCACCAGACACTACCCAGTCACCAGACAGTACTCAGTCACCAGACAGTACTCAGTCACCAGACAGTACCCAGTCACCAGTCAGTACCCAGTCACCAGTCAGTACCCAGTACCCAGTCCCAGTCAGTACCCAGTACCCAGTCACCAGTCAGTACCCAGACAGTACCCAGTCAGTACTCAGTCACCAGACACTACCCAGTCACCAGACAGTACCCAGTCAGTACTCAGTCACCAGACAGGACCCAGTTAGTACCCAGTCACCAGTCAGTACCCAGACATTACCCAGTCACCAGACAGTACCCAGTCAGTCACCAGTCAGTACCCACCTCCATTCTGGTAGCTTCTCCTCCCTTGACGATGGGGACAGTCTTGCCTGCATGTATCCTGTACTGGCCGATGGAGTGGCCATTGAGGTTCCTGATTGGCTTTACTACATAGGAAAAAATATATATATACACAGTTGAAGTCGGAAGTTTACATACAAACTTTGGCAAAAAACATTTAAACTCAGTTTGTCACAATTCCTGACATTTTATCCTAGTAAAAATCCCCTGTCTTAGGTCAGTTAGGGTCACTAGTTTATTTTAAGAATGTGAAATGTCAGAATAATAGTAGAGATAATGATTTATTTCAGCTTTTATTTCTTTCATCGCATTCCTAATGGGTCAGAAGTTTACATACACTCAATTAGTATTTGGTAGCATTGCCTTTAAATTGTTTAACTTGGGTCAAACGTTTCGGGTATCCTTCCACAAGCTTCCCACAATAAGTTGGGTGAATTTTGGCCCATTCCTCCTGACAGAGCTGGTGTAACTGAGTCAGGTTTGTAGGTCTCCTTACATGCACACGCCTTTTCAGTTCTGCCCACAAATGTTCTATAGGATTGACTTTGTTGTCCTTAAGCCATTTGCCACAACTTTGGAAGTATGATTGGGTTCCTGACTGATATCTTGAGATATTGCTTCAATATATCCACATAATTTCCCTCCTCATGATGCCATCTATTTTGTGAAGTGCACCAGTCCCTCCTACAGCAAAGCACCCTCACAACATGATGCTGCCACCCCCTTGCTTCACGGTTGGGATGGTGTTCTTAGGCTTGCAAGCCTCCCCCTTTTCCCTCCAAACATAACGATGGTCATTATGGCCAAACGGTTCTATTCTTCTTTCAGACCAGAGGACATTTCTCCAAAAAGTATGATCTTTGTCCCCACGTGCAGTTGCAAACCATAGTCTGGCTTTTTTATGGCGGTTTTGGAGCAGTGGCTTCTTCCTTGCTGAGAGGCCTTTCAGGTTATGTCGATATAGGACTCGTTTTACTGTGAATATAGATACTTTTGTAACTGTTTCCTCCAGCATCTTCACAAGGTCCTTCGCTGTTGTTCTGGGATTGATTTGCACTTTCGCACCAAAGTACGTTCATCTCTAGGAGACAGAACACGTCTCCTTCCTGAGCGGTGTGATGGCTGCATGGTCCCATGGTGTTTACACTTGTGTACTATTGTTTGTACAGATGAACGTGGTACCTTCAGCCGTTTGGAAATTGCTCCCAAGGATGAACCAGACTTGTGGAGGTCTACAATTGTTTTTCTGAGGTCTTGGCAGATTTTTTTAAATTTTCCCATGATGTCAAGCTAAGAGGCACTGAGTTTGAAGGTAGGCCTTGAAATACATCCACAGGTACACCTTCAATTGACTCAAATGATGTCAATTAGCCTATCAGAAGCCATTACATAATTTTCTGGAATTTTCCAAGCTGTTTAAAGGCACAGTCAACTTAGTGTATGTAAACTTCTGACCCACTGGAATTGTGATACAGTGAATTATACGTGAAATAATCTGTCTGTAAACAGTTGTTGGAAAAATTACTTGTGTCATGCACAAAGTAGATGTCCTAACCGACTTTCCAAAACTATAGTTCTTTATCAAGAAATTTGTGGAGTGGTTGAAAAACCACTTCAATGACTCCAAACTAAGTGTATGTAAACTTCTGACTTCAACTGTACATACACACACAATAATATATCGTAATCTCATATATATATATATACAGTGCCTTGCGAAAGTATTCGGCCCCCTTGAACTTTGCGACCTTTTGCCACATTTCAGGCTTCAAACATAAAGATATAAAACTGTATTTTTTTGTGAAGAATCAACAACAAGTGGGACATAATCATGAAGTGGAATGACATTTATTGGATATTTCAAACTTTTTTAACAAATCAAAAACTGAAAAATTGGGCGTGCAAAATTATTCAGCCCCTTTAAGTTAATACTTTGTAGCGCCACCTTTTGCTGCGATTACAGCTGTAAGTTGCTTGGGGTATGTCTCTATCAGTTTTGCACATCGAGAGACTGAATTTTTTCCCATTCCTCCTTGCAAAACACTTGGTCATTCCAACACCTGGATATGTTTATTTTTGAACCATTCCATTGTAGATTTTGCTTTATGTTTTGGATCATTGACTTGTTGGAAGACAAATCTCCGTCCCAGTCTCAGGTCTTTTGCAGACTCCATCAGGTTTTCTTCCAGAATGGTCCTGTATTTGGCTCCATCCATCTTCCCATCAATTTTAACCATCTTCCCTGTCCCTGCTGAAGAAAAGCAGGCCCAAACCATGATGCTGCCACCACCATGTTTGACAGTGGGGATTGTGTGTTCAGGGTGATGAGCTGTGTTGCTTTTACGCCAAACATAATGTTGGATGTTTAAAGCTTGGGAAATCTTTTTGTATCCAAATCCGGCTTTAAACTTCTTCACAACAGTATCTCGGACCTGCCTGGTGTGTTCCTTGTTCTTCATGATGCTCTCTGCGCTTTTAACGGACCTCTGAGACTATCACAGTGCAGGTGCATTTATACGGAGACTTGATTACACACAGGTGGATTTTATTTATCATCATTAGTCATTTAGGTCAACATTGGATCATTCAGAGATCCTCACTGAACTTCTGGAGAGAGTTTGCTGCACTGATAGTAAAGGGGCTGAATAATTTTGCACGCCCAATTTTTCAGTTTTTGATTTGTTAAAAAAGTTTGAAATATCCAATAAATGTCGTTCCACTTCATGATTGTGTCCCACTTGTTGTTGATTCTTCACAAAAAAATACAGTTTTATATCTTTCTGTTTGAAGCCTGAAATGTGGCAAAAGGTCGCAAAGTTCAAGGGGGCCGAATACTTTCGCAAGGCACTGTATATATATATATTTATATACAGTATATATTAATATACAGTATATATATGAGATTAAGATGTATATACACATACACAGTAATATATCTATATACACATACACAGTTATATATCTATGTACACATACTGTAATATATCTATATACACATACACAGTAATATATCTATATACACATACACAGTTATATATCTATATACACATACTGTAATATATCTATATACACATACACAGTTATATATCTATATACACATACTGTAATATATCTAAATCAAATCAAATCAAATCAAATTTATTTATATAGCCCTTCGTACATCAGCTGATATCTCAAAGTGCTGTACAGAAACCCAGCCTAAAACCCCAAACAGCAAACATTGCAGGTGTAAAAGCACAGGGGTCACAAAATCTATATACACATACTGTAATATATCTATATACACATACTGTAATATATCTATATACACATACTGTAATATATCTATATACACATACTGTAATATATCTATATACACATACACAGTTATATATCTATATACACATACACAGTTATATATCTATGTGTATATACAGTTGAAGTCAGAAGTCTACATACATTGCTCCAGCTCCTTCCTGTTCGATGGGTTCTGCTAGTTTACGCCTTTTCTTTTCTTTTTTCTTCTTTTTTAACAAGTTATTTTTTTAAATTTCACTTCACCAATTTGGAATATTTTGTGTATGTCCATCACATGAAATCCAAATAAAAATACATTTAAATTACAGGTTGTAATGCAACAAAATAGGAAAAATGCCAAGGGGGTTGAATACTTTTGCAAGGCATGTGTATATGCATACAGTAATATATATATATATATATATTATACATAGAGAGATAGAGAGAGAGACTGATACCTTGGTATGTTTTCCCATCTATCTCCACCTCATAAGACTCCATGACCTCCTGGATGGTTTCACCCACGTCACACAGACGCACATCTATCCCCGCACACTGGCACAGAAAACAGTTGACAGTTACACAAGCTCTCTCCACAGGGGTCACAAAATAGACATGAGTTGACAGTTACACAAGCAAACATCAACCAACCATCTCTGCAGAGCTCATTATCAGACGAGTGGTGAGTGAGAGTTACATCACATATCCTCTTAGGATGTTAGCTAGCATCCAAAATATGGTCATTTAGCAGAAGCTTTTATCCAAAGAGGATTACAGAACTGTCAACATTAACAGATATATTCAGTATTATGTGGCCCATGCGGGACTCAAAGACACAACCCTGATGTTGCGTGCACTGTAAAAACAGCTAGCTAGAGTCGTCTCAGCAGCTGGCTGTAGATGTGACTTATTGCTGGCTCTACTTTGGTCTGAACCCACTACAGGTCTACTTTGGTCTGACCCCACTACAGATGGTCTACTTTGGTCTGACCCCACTACAGGTCTACTTTGGTCTGACCCCACTACAGATGGTCTACTTTGGTCTGACCCCACTACAGGTCTACTTTGGTCTGACCCCACTACAGGTCTACTTTGGTCTGACCCCACTACAGATGGTCTACTTTGGTCTGACCCCACTACAGGTCTACTTTGGTCTGACCCCACTACAGATGGTCTACTTTGGTCTGACCCCACTACAGGTCTACTTTGGTCTGACCCCACTACAGGTCTACTTTAGTCTGACCCCACTACAGATGGTCTACTTTGGTCTGACCCCACTACAGATCTACTTTAGTCTGACCCCACTACAGATGGTCTACTTTGGTCTGACCCCACTACAGGTATACTTTGGTCTGACCCCACTACAGATGGTCTACTTTTGGCTGACCCCACTACAGAAGGTCTACTTTGGTCTGACCCCACTACAGATGGTCTACTTTGGTCTGACCCCACTAAAGGTCTACTTTGGTCTGACCCCACTACAGACGGTCTACTTTGGTCTGACCCCACTACAGATGGTCTACTTTGGTCTGACCCCACTACAGATGGTCTACTTTGGTCTGACCCCACTACAGGTCAACTTTGGTCTGACCCCACTACAGACGGTCTACTTTGGTCTGACCCCACTACAGACGGTCTACTTTGGTCTGACCCCACTACAGATGGTCTACTTTGGTCTGACCCCACTACAGAAGGTCTACTTTGGTCTGACCCCACTACAGACGGTCTACTTTGGTCTGACCCCACTACAGATGGTCTACTTTGGTCTGACCCCACTACAGGTCTACTTTTGTCTGACCCCACTTCAGGAGGTCTACTTTGGTCTGACCTCACTACAGGTCTACTTTGGTCTGACCCCACTACAGGTCTACTTTAGTCTGACCCCACTACAGATGGTCTACTTTGGTCTGACCCCACTACAGATGGTCTACTTTAGTCTGACCCCACTACAGGAGGTCTACTTTGGTCTGACCTCACTACAGGTATACTTTAGTCTGACCCCACTACAGATGGTCTACTCTGGTCTGACCCCACTACAGATGGTCTACTTTAGTCTGACCCCACTACAGGAGGTCTACTTTGGTCTGACCTCACTACAGGTATACTTTGGTCTGACCCCACTACAGATGGTCTACTTTGGTCTGACCCCACTACAGAAGGTCTACTTTAGTCTGACCCCACTACAGATGGTCTACTTTGGTCTGACCCCACTACAGGTCTACTTTGGTCTGACCCCACTACAGATGGTCTACTTTGGTCTGACCCCACTGCAGAAGGTCTACTTTGGTCTGACCCCACTACAGATGGTCTACTTTGGTCTGACCCCACTACAGGTCTACTTTGGTCTGATTCCACTACAGATGGTCTACTTTGGTCTGATCCCACTACAGGTCTACTTTGGTCTGACCCCACTACAGATGGTCTACTTCGGTCTGACCCCACTACAGACGGTCTACTTTGGTCTGACCCCACTACAGTAGGTCTACTTTGGTCTGACCCCACTACAGGTATACTTTGGTCTGACCCCACTACAGACGGTCTACTTTGGTCTGACCCCACTACAGGTATACTTTGGTCTGACCCCACTACAGATGGTCTCCTTTTGTCTGACCCCACTACAGAAGGTCTACTTTGGTCTGACCCCACTACAGATGGTCTACTTTGGTCTGACCCCACTAAAGGTCTACTTTGGTCTGACCCCACTACAGACGGTCTACTTTGGTCTGACCCCACTACAGATGGTCTACTTTGGTCTGACCCCACTACAGACGGTCTACTTTTGTCTGACCCCACTACAGGTCAACTTTGGTCTGACTCCACTACAGACGGTCTACTTTGGTCTGACCCCACTACAGACGGTCTACTTTGGTCTGACCCCACTACAGATGGTCTACTTTGGTCTGACCCCACTACAGACGGTCTACTTTTGTCTGACCCCACTACAGGTCTACTTTGGTCTGACCCCACTACAGACGGTCTACTTTGGTCTGACCCCACTACAGGTCTACTTTGGTCAGACCCCACTACAGACGGTCTACTTTAGTCTGACCCCACTACAGGTCTACTTTGGTCTGACCCCACTACAGGTCTACTTTGGTCTGACCTCACTACAGAAGGCCCGGCAAGAACCAGGCAGATGCATCCATATCCAGAGGTGTGTTATCTCTTGGTCACCACCACACACACACACACACACACACACACACACACACACACACACACACACACACACACACACACACACACAC
Source organism: Oncorhynchus nerka (assembly GCF_034236695.1). NCBI lineage: Eukaryota > Metazoa > Chordata > Actinopteri > Salmoniformes > Salmonidae > Oncorhynchus > Oncorhynchus nerka. The sequence goes on along the minus strand of NC_088404.1, from coordinate 11,654,623 downwards.
ACACACACATCATAGAAGTAAAACACACTGATAACTTGGTCACAAGCCAAACTTGCTTCTTCATCTGTCAACAACTATAACCACTCTAACCTGGAGTGGGAGGGGCCATAGTCAAAATGTCCATTTAAACCTGATGATTGGCTGAAAGGAAGGGTCTTTTTTTTTTTTACATGCTCTAGTCTCACCCACTGAACAATGGGAACCAAAGTCATAGTGCATGGATGGATAAATGGGTTGTTTTACCCTGATGCCTGTGTTGGTAGCATCTCTCACAGCCTCCAGTAATCTGTCGTACTTTGGGTTGAAGGTCACGGTAAAGGCACAGTCAATGATTCGACCTGAAACACAGACAACATGAATATCAGCCAAGTACAACGACATGACGTAAAGTTTGATCTCACCTTCCTGTTTTAGGTGGTATTTACAAAAGTATGGGTCAGAAGTGTGATTACAATATATCAGATCATTACAGCTCTATTTTAATATGTAATGTCTAAATAAAGTCCCTCAAGATAAAGGAAGACTTTTAAAATAGTGATCCTTGTAGATCTGCACTACTGCAGGGTTTTGTCCCAGTTCAGCAGTTAAACACCTGATTCAGCTCATCAAGGGGTTGAAGGTCAGTTGATTAGTTGAGTCAGGTGTAACAGCATTAAAATGCTGGATCAAAAACCTTCAGTGTTGCGGATTGACTATTACTGCTGTAGAATGCAAGTGCCACCAGATACAGACATTAGCCCAGGTAACTGTAAAGCTCTGTGACACCAGATACAGACATTAGCCCAGGTAACTGTAAAGCTCTGTGACACCAGATACAGACATTAGCCCAGGTAACTGTAAAGCCCTTTGTGACACCAGATACAGACATTAGCCCAGGTAACTGTAAAGCTCTGTGACACCAGATACAGACATTAGCCCAGGTAACTGTAAAGCCCTTTGTGACACCAGATACAGACATTAGCCCAGGTAACTGTAAAGCCCATTGTGACACCAGATACAGACATTAGCCCAGGTAACTGTAAAGCCCTTTGTGACACCAGATACAGACATTAGCCCAGGTAACTGTAAAGCTCTGTGACACCAGATACAGACATTAGCCCAGGTAACTGTAAAGCTCTGTGACACCAGATACAGACATTAGCCCAGGTAACTGTAAAGCTCTGTGACACCAGATACAGACATTAGCCCAGGTAACTGTAAAGCTCTGTGACACCAGATACAGACATTAGCCCAGGTAACTGTAAAGCCCTTTGTGACACCAGATACAGACATTAACCCAGGTAACTGTAAAGCTCATTGTGACACCAGATACAGACATTAGCCCAGGTAACTGTAAAGCCCTTTGTGACACCAGATACAGACATTAGCCCAGGTAACTGTAAAGCTCTGTGACACCAGATACAGACATTAGCCCAGGTAACTGTAAAGCCCTTTGTGACACCAGATACAGACATTAGCCCAGGTAACTGTAAAGCTCATTGTGACACCAGATACAGACATTAGCCCAGGTAACTGTAAAGCCCTTTGTGACACCAGATACAGACATTAGCCCAGGTAACTGTAAAGCTCTGTGACACCAGATACAGACATTAGCCCAGGTAACTGTAAAGCCCTTTGTGACACCAGATACAGACATTAGCCCAGGTAACTGTAAAGCTCTGTGACACCAGATACAGACATTAGCCCAGGTAACTGTAAAGCTCTGTGACACCAGATACAGACATTAGCCCAGGTAACTGTAAAGCTCTGTGACACCAGATACAGACATTAGCCCAGGTAACTGTAAAGCCCTTTGTGACACCAGATACAGACATTAGCCCAGGTAACTGTAAAGCTCTGTGACACCAGATACAGACATTAGCCCAGGTAACTGTAAAGCCCTTTGTGACACCAGATACAGACATTAGCCCAGGTAACTGTAAAGCTCATTGTGACACCAGATACAGACATTAGCCCAGGTAACTGTAAAGCCCTTTGTGACACCAGATACAGACATTAGCCCAGGTAACTGTAAAGCTCATTGTGACACCAGATACAGACATTAGCCCAGGTAACTGTAAAGCTATTTGTGACACCAGATACAGACATTAGCCCAGGTAACTGTAAAGCTCTTTGTGACACCAGATACAGACATTAGCCCAGGTAACTGTAAAGCTCTTTGTGACACCAGATACAGACATTAGCCCAGGTAACTGTAAAGCTCATTGTGACACCAGATACAGACATTAGCCCAGGTAACTGTAAAGCTCTTTGTGACACCAGATACAGACATTAGCCCAGGTAACTGTAAAGCTCTTTGTGACACCAGATACAGACATTAGCCCAGGTAACTGTAAAGCCCTTTGTGACACCAGATACAGACATTAGCCCAGGTAACTGTAAAGCTCTGTGACACCAGATACAGACATTAGCCCAGGTAACTGTAAAGCTCTGTGACACCAGATACAGACATTAGCCCAGGTAACTGTAAAGCTCTGTGACACCAGATACAGACATTAGCCCAGGTAACTGTAAAGCCCTTTGTGACACCAGATACAGACATTAGCCCAGGTAACTGTAAAGCTCTTTGTGACAACCCTGCTGATGTAAAAAATATATATATATATATTTCTAAATATATTTGATTGATTGACAGAACTCAGTGCCAGTGTTGACCATTGATGTGCCTGCCAGTCTATTTATATAAATAAATGTGATTTGATTGATTGATTGAAGTAACACAAAACAAAACTACAGACTGAACTGAAACTGAACTCACTGACCGTTGATGTGCGTGCCGAAGTCTATCTTGCAGACGTCGTTGTACTGCAGGACTGTGGGGTCACCAGCATTAGGAGTGTAGTGGGCAGCAACATGGTTGATTGAGCAGCCTGTGGGGAATGCCAGGCCAGCCTTCAGACCGTTCTCTTTGATCAGCCTCCTACTGCAGTCCTCCAGTCGTTCACTGACATACAGGGACAGGGACAGACCAGGCAGACAGGGACAGGGACAGACATGTACAGACAGGGACAGACAGGTACAGACATGTACAGACAGGGACAGACATGTACAGACAGGGACAGACAGGTACAGACAGGGACAGACCAGGCAGACAGGTACAGAAAGGGACAGACAGGGACAGGGACAGACCAGGCAGACAGGGACAGACCAGGTAGACAGGGACAGGGACAGACAGGAACAGGGACAGACCAGGTAGACAGGAACAGGGACAGATAGGGAGAGACGACGCAGACCGGGACAGACCAGGCAGACAGGGACAGACAGGGACAGACAGGAACAAGGACAGACAGGGACAGACCAGGCAGACAGGGACAGGGACATATCAGACAGACAGGGACAGATCAGACAGACAGGGACAGACCAGACAGAGACAGGGACAGATCAGACAGACAGGGACAGATCAGACAGAGGGACAGACCAGACAGACAGGGACAGATCAGACAGACAGGGACAGATCAGGCAGACAGTGGCAGATCAGACAGACAGGGACAGACCAGACAGACAGGGACAGATCAGACAGAGAGGGACAGATCAGACAGACAGGGACAGACCAGACAGACAGGGACAGATCAGACAGACAGGGACAGACATGGACAGATCAGACAGCGAGGGACAGATCAGACAGACAGGGACAGATCAGACAGACAGGGACAGACCAGACAGACAGGGACAGATCAGACAAACAGGGACAGACCAGGCAGACAGGGACATATCAGACAGACAGGGACAGATCAGACAGGGACAGATCAGACAGACAGGGACAGATCAGACAAACAGGGACAGACCAGGCAGACAGGGACATATCAGACAGACAGGGACAGATCAGACAGGGACAGGGACAGATCAGACAGACAGGGACAGATCAGACAGACAGGGACAGATCAGACGGACAGGGACAGACAGGGACAGACCAGGCAGACAGGGACAGACCAGACAGAGACAGACCAGACAGAGACAGGGACCGATCAGACAGACAGGGACATATCAGACAGACAGATCAGACAGAGACAGGGACAGATCAGACAGAGACAGGGACAGACCAGACAGAGACAGGGACAGATCAGACAGACAGGGACAGATCAGACAGACAGGGAAAGACCAGACAGAGACAGGGACAGATCGGACAGACAGGGACAGATCAGACAGACAGGGGACAGATCAGACAGACAGGGGACAGATCAGACAGACAGGGACAGATCAGACAGACAGGAACAGATCAGACAGACAGGGACAGATCAGACAGACAGGGAAAGACCAGACAGAGACAGGGACAGATCAGACAGACAGGGACAGATCAGACAGACATGGGACAGATCAGACAGACAGGGAAAGACCAGACAGGGAGAGGGACAGATCAGACAGACAGGGACAGATCAGACAGACAGGGACAGATCAGACAGACAGGAACAGATCAGACAGACAGGGAAAGACCAGACAGAGACAGGGACAGATCAGACAGACAGGGACAGATCAGACAGACAGGGAAAGACCAGACAGACAGGGAAAGACCAGACAGACAGGGACAGGGACAGATCAGACAGACAGGGGACAGATCAGACAGACAGGGACAGATCAGACAGACAGGGACAGATCAGACAGACAGGAACAGATCAGACAGGGACAGGGACAGATCAGACAGGGACAGATCAGACAGACAGGGACAGATCAGACGGAAAGGGACAGACAGGGACAGACAGACAGGGACAGGGACATATCAGACAGACAGGGACAGACCAGACAGAGACAGACCAGACAGAGACAGGGACCGATCAGACAGACAGGGACATATCAGACAGACAGATCAGACAGAGACAGGGACAGATCAGACAGAGACAGGGACAGACCAGACAGAGACAGGGACAGATCGGACAGACAGGGACAGATCAGACAGACAGGGGACAGATCAGACAGACAGGGACAGATCAGACAGACAGGGACAGATCAGACAGACAGGAACAGATCAGACAGACAGGGACAGATCAGACAGACAGGGAAAGACCAGACAGAGACAGGGACAGATCAGACAGACAGGGACAGATCAGACAGACAGGGGACAGATCAGACGGACAGGGAAAGACCAGACAGAGACAGGGACAGATCAGACAGACAGGGACAGATCAGACAGACAGGGACAGATCAGACAGACAGGAACAGATCAGACAGACAGGGACAGATCAGACAGACAGGGAAAGACCAGACAGAGACAGGGACAGATCAGACAGACAGGGACAGATCAGACAGACAGGGGACAGATCAGACAGACAGGGAAAGACCAGACAGAGACAGGGACAGATCAGACAGACAGGGAAAGACCAGACAGAGACAGGGACAGATCAGACAGACAGGGACAGATCAGACAGACAGGGAAAGACCAGACAGACAGGGAAAGACCAGACAGACAGGGACAGGGACAGATCAGACAGACAGGGGACAGATCAGACAGACAGGGACAGATCAGACAGACAGGGACAGATCAGACAGACAGGAACAGATCAGACAGACAGGGACAGATCAGACAGACAGGGAAAGACCAGACAGAGACAGGGACAGATCAGACAGACAGGGACAGATCAGACAGACAGGGACAGATCAGACAGACAGGGACAGATCAGACAGACAGGGACAGATCAGACAGACAGGAACAGATCAGACAGACAGGGACAGATCAGACAGACAGGGAAAGACCAGACAGAGACAGGGACAGATCAGACAGACAGGGACAGATCAGACAGACAGGGAAAGACCAGACAGACAGGGAAAGACCAGACAGACAGAGACAGATCAGACAGACAGGGACCACAGATGACAGGGACAGTTGTCACATTCGGGACATGATCACTTCAGCAACACAGGTTAACCATGTAGGTTAATGCAGACTCACTCGATGATCCTCGAGGCTGCTACTGAGGAAGGTACAGCACCAGCTCATCAGTGAACCACCTGACTCAGCTAATGAAGGAGTAGATCAGTTGATGAACCGAATCAGGTGTTTTACTGCTGAGCTGGAACAAAAACCTGCAATACTGCTACTCTACAAGAGCAGAATTGAGAATCGCTCAAATTACTCAAATACATCAATACACTATTTAGACTAAAGTGAACACCAACGCAGTACACTACTGTCAGGCCAGTTCGTACCAAGGGCCTGTATGATATAGTAAACCACATGACCCTCACCAGATGTCGATCATGGTCATCCCAGGTTTGATCCAGGTGTTGATGTAGTTTCGGACCTGTCTGTGGGCCTCGGCAGCCTGACGGAAGTCGCTCCACATCTCCTCGTTGGCCTTGTCAAGGACCCTCTTCTCCTCATGGGTGGTCCGCCACGCTGCACTGCGCCTGGGACACACACACACACACACACGCGTGCACACACACGCACATGCAGGCACACATGCAGACACACACACACGCAGGCATGTACATACAAATATGCACTCACACAAACACACACAGGCAAGCAAGCATGCACACACACACCACACACACAACACACACACACATCCACACCACAGACAGCACATTCTTTATCTTCTAATGGGATTGGGTGGTCAAACAACACCTTCAGAAAAGGATGCAGCAAACACTGCAGTTTATAATGCAGGTATAGATTAACATAGTGTGTGTGTGTGTGTGTGTGTGTGTGTGTGTGTGTGTGTGTGTGTGTGTGTGTGTGTGTGTGTGTGTGTGTGTGTGTGTAAATGTGTATATGTGTGTATGCGTGTGTGTGTATAAGTGTATATGTGTGCATGTGTGCATATGTGTGTGTGCGTACGTGTGTGTGTGTGTGTATATGTGTATGTGTGTACATGTGTGTGTATGTGTGTGTACATTTGTGTGTATGTGTGTGTGTGTGTGTGTGTATGTGTGTGCCTGTGTGAAATGTGTGTGTGTATGTGTGTGTACATGTGTGCATGTGTGTATGTATGTGTGTGTATGTATGTGTATATGTGTGTGTGTCTCTTATTGTAAATCTTTTAATTTAACCTTGATTTAACCTGGTTTCATTGCGATTAAATCTCTTTGGCAAGAGAGACCTGGTATTGTGAACAAGAAAGAGCCTGGTTGGGAATAACATTTTATAGTGTTATCTGGTGAATAACAGTTTATAGTGTTATCTTGGGTGACTGAGGCACATCCAATATTTGTATTATGTTTTAGAGTATGAAGTATGATGGACTGTAAAACCACAGTGACCTTGATAAGATCTATGGACACCACACTGCATTAGATCTATGAACATCACACTGCATTAGATCTATGGACACCACACTGCATTAGATCTATGAACATCACACTGCATTAGATCTATGGACGCCACACTGCATTAGATCTATAGACACCACACTGCATTAGATCTATGGACACCACACTGCATTAGATCTATGAACACCACACTGCATTAGATCTATGGACACCACACTGCATTAGATCTATACACCACACTGCATTAGATCTATGGACACCACACTGCATTAGATCTATGAACATCACACTGCATTAGATCTATACACCACACTGCATTATATCTATACACCACACTGCATTAGATCTATACACCACACTGCATTAGATCTATGGACACCACACTGCATTAGATCTATACACCACACTGCATTAGATCTATACACCACACTGCATTAGATCTATGGACACCACACTGCATTAGATCTATGAACATCACACTGCATTAGATCTATACACCACACTGCATTAGATCTATACACCACACTGCATTAGATCTATACACACCACACTACATTAGATCTATGGACGCCACTACATTAGATCTATGGCCACCACACTACATTAGATCTATAGACACCACACTACATTAGATCTATGGCCACCACACTACATTAGATCTATAGACACCACACTACATTAGATCTATGGCCACCACACTACATTAGATCTATACACACCACACTACATTAGATCTATGAACACCACACTACATTAGATCTATGGACACCACACTACATTAGATCTATGAACACCACACTACATTAGATCTATGAACACCACACTACATTAGATCTATGGCCACCACACTACATTAGATCTATACACACCACACTACATTAGATCTATGAACACCACACTACATTAGATCTATAGACACCCCACTACATTAGATCTATAGACACCACACTACATTAGATCTATAGACACCCCACTACATTAGATCTATAGACACCACACTACATTAGATCTATGGCCACCACACTACATTAGATCTATAGACACCACACTACATTAGATCTATGGCCACCACACTACATAAGGCCAATGGACTTGGTAGAGGTGACATACCCGTCTTTAGATGGAGGATATTCACATTCCTCTCCCTTTGGGAAGACAGCACTGGGATACAGCTCACAAATAGGGACAGTGGGAGGGTCAGTCTGCCCCTTCACTGTTCCCCAGATAGAGAGAGGGAGGGAGAGGGAGGGGAGGATCGGAAGAGAGGAGGACAAGGGGAAGAGGGCAAAGAGGGGTCAGATAGAGAGAGGGAGGGAGAGGGAGATGAGGATGAGAAGAGAGAGGAAGAGAGAGGTTAGCGTCTGTAGATGTGCAACACATTGTTGCTATTAGCAACACATGGTCCAATATGGTCGCAACACATGGTACAGCGTGTATGGGAGAGAGGTTAGTGTCTGCAGATGTGCAACGCTTTGTTGCTATTAGCAACACATAGTCCCATATGGTTGCAACACATAGTACGGCAATATAGGCTTAGACACCTGCTACACCTGTATAACACCATGTATATAACTAACCCTAACCAGTATAACACCATGTATATAACTAACCCTAACCTGTATAACACCATGTATATAACTAACCCTAACCTGTATAACACCATGTATATAACTAACCCTAACCTGTATAATACCATGTATATAACTAACCCTAACCCTAACCAGTATAACACCATGTATATAACTAACCCTAACCAGTATAACACCATGTATATAACTAACCCTAACCTGTATAACACCATGTATATAACTAACCCTAACCTGTATAACACCATGTATATAACTAACCCTAACCTGTATAACACCAGGTATATAACTAACCCTAACCTGTATAACACCATGTATATAACTACCCCTAACCTGTATAACACCATGTATATAACTAACCCTAACCTGTATAGCACCATGTATATAACTAACCCTAACCTGTATAACACCAGGTATATAACTAACCCTAACCTGTATAACACCATGTATATAACTAACCCTAACCTGTATAACACCATGTATATAACTAACCCTAACCAGTATAACACCATGTATATAACTAACCCTAACCTGTATAACACCATGTATATAACTAACCCTAACCTGTATAACACCAGGTATATAACTAACCCTAACCTGTATAACACCATGTATATAACTAACCCTAACCTGTATAACACCATGTATATAACTAACCCTAACCTGTATAACACCATGTATATAACTAACCCTAACCTGTATAACACCATGTATATAACTAACCCTAACCAGTATAACACCATGTATATAACTAACCCTAACCTGTATAACACCATGTATATAACTAACCCTAACCTGTATAGCACCATGTATATAACTAACCCTAACCTGTATAACACCAGGTATATAACTAACCCTAACCTGTATAGCACCAGGTATATAACTAACCCTAACCTGTATAACACCAGGTATATAACTAACCCTAACCCTAACCAGTATAACACCATGTATATAACTAACCCTAACCCTAACCTGTATAACACCATGTATATAACTAACCCTAACCTGTATAACACCATGTATATAACTAACCCTAACCTGTATAACACCATGTATATAACTAACCCTAACCTGTATAATACCATGTATATAACTACCCCTAACCTGTATAACACCATGTATATAACTAACCCTAACCTGTATAACACCAGGTATATAACTAACCCTAACCTGTATAACACCATGTATATAACTAACCCTAACCTGTATAACACCATGTATATAACTAACCCTAACCTGTATAACACCATGTATATAACTAACCCTAACCTGTATAACACCAGGTATATAACTAACCCTAACCTGTATAACACCAGGTATATAACTAACCCTAACCTGTATAACACCATGTATATAACTAACCCTAACCTGTATAACACCAGGTATATAACTAACCCTAACCTGTATAACACCATGTATATAACTAACCCTAACCTGTATAACACCAGGTATATAACTAACCCTAACCTGTATAACACCAGGTATATAACTACCCTAACCTGTATAACACCATGTATATAACTAACCCTAACCTGTATAGCACCATGTATATAACTAACCCTAACCTGTATAACACCAGGTATATAACTAACCCTAACCTGTATAACACCATGTATATAACTAACCCTAACCTGTATAACACCATGTATATAACTAACCCTAACCTGTATAACACCATGTATATAACTAACCCTAACCTGTATAACACCATGTATATAACTAACCCTAACCTGTATAACACCATGTATATAACTAACCCTAACCTGTATAACACCATGTATATAACTAACCCTAACCTGTATAACACCATGTATATAACTAACCCTAACCTGTATAACACCAGGTATATAACTAACCCTAACCTGTATAACACCAGGTATATAACTAACCCTAACCTGTATAACACCATGTATATAACTAACCCTAACCTGTATAACACCATGTATATAACTAACCCTAACCTGTATAACACCATGTATATAACTAACCCTAACCTGTATAACACCATGTATATAACTAACCCTAACCTGTATAACACCAGGTATATAACTAACCCTAACCTGTATAACACCATGTATATAACTAACCCTAACCTGTATAACACCATGTATATAACTAACCCTAACCTGTATAACACCATGTATATAACTAACCCTAACCTGTATAACACCAGGTATATAACTAACCCTAACCTGTATAACACCAGGTATATAACTAACCCTAACCTGTATAACACCATGTATATAACTAACCCTAACCTGTATAACACCAGGTATATAACTAACCCTAACCTGTATAACACCAGGTATATAACTAACCCTAACCTGTATAACACCAGGTATATAACTAACCCTAACCAGTATAACACCAGGTATATAACTAACCCTAACCTGTATAACACCAGGTATATAACTAACCCTAACCTGTATAACACCATGTATATAACTAACCCTAACCTGTATAACACCATGTATATAACTAACCCTAACCAGTATAACACCAGGTATATAACTAACCCTAACCTGTATAACACCAGGTATATAACTAACCCTAACCTGTATAACACCAGGTATATAACTAACCCTAACCTGTATAACACCAGGTATATAACTAACCCTAACCTGTATAACACCAGGTATATAACTAACCCTAACCAGTATAACACCATGTATATAACTAACCCTAACCTGTATAACACCATGTATATAACTAACCCTAACCTGTATAACACCAGGTATATAACTAACCCTAACCTGTATAACACCAGGTATATAACTAACCCTAACCTGTATAACACCAGGTATATAACTAACCCTAACCTGTATAACACCAGGTATATAACTAACCCTAACCTGTATAACACCAGGTATATAACTAACCCTAACCTGTATAACACCAGGTATATAACTAACCCTAACCTGTATAACACCAGGTATATAACTAACCCTAACCTGTATAACACCAGGTATATAACTAACCCTAACCTGTATAACACCAGGTATATAACTAACCCTAACCTGTATAACACCATGTATATAACTAACCCTAACCTGTATAACACCAGGTATATAACTAACCCTAACCTGTATAACACCAGGTATATAACTAACCCTAACCTGTATAACACCAGGTATATAACTAACCCTAACCTGTATAACACCAGGTATATAACTAACCCTAACCTGTATAACACCATGTATATAACTAACCCTAACCTGTATAACACCAGGTATATAACTAACCCTAACCTGTATAACACCAGGTATATAACTAACCCTAACCAGTATAACACCAGGTATATAACTAACCCTAACCTGTATAACACCAGGTATATAACTAACCCTAACCTGTATAACACCAGGTATATAACTAACCCTAACCTGTATAACACCAGGTATATAACTAACCCTAACCTGTATAACACCAGGTATATAACTAACCCTAACCTGTATAACACCAGGTATATAACTAACCCTAACCTGTATAACACCAGGTATATAACTAACCCTAACCTGTATAATACCATGTATATAACTAACCCTAACCTGTATAACACCAGGTATATAACTAACCCTAACCAGTATAACACCAGGTATATAACTAACCCTAACCTGTATAACACCATGTATATAACTAACCCTAACCTGTATAACACCAGGTATATAACTAACCCTAACCAGTATAACACCATGTATATAACTAACCCTAACCAGTATAACACCAGGTATATAACTAACCCTAACCTGTATAACACCAGGTATATAACTAACCCTAACCTGTATAACACCAGGTATATAACTAACCCTAACCTGTATAACACCAGGTATATAACTAACCCTAACCTGTATAACACCATGTATATAACTAACCCTAACCTGTATAACACCAGGTATATAACTAACCCTAACCTGTATAACACCAGGTATATAACTAACCCTAACCTGTATAACACCAGGTATATAACTAACCCTAACCTGTATAACACCAGGTATATAACTAACCCTAACCTGTATAACACCAGGTATATAACTAACCCTAACCTGTATAACACCAGGTATATAACTAACCCTAACCTGTATAACACCAGGTATATAACTAACCCTAACCTGTATAACACCATGTATATAACTAACCCTAACCTGTATAACACCAGGTATATAACTAACCCTAACCTGTATAACACCAGGTATATAACTAACCCTAACCTGTATAACACCAGGTATATAACTAACCCTAACCTGTATAACACCAGGTATATAACTAACCCTAACCTGTATAACACCATGTATATAACTAACCCTAACCTGTATAACACCAGGTATATAACTAACCCTAACCTGTATAACACCAGGTATATAACTAACCCTAACCAGTATAACACCAGGTATATAACTAACCCTAACCTGTATAACACCAGGTATATAACTAACCCTAACCTGTATAACACCAGGTATATAACTAACCCTAACCTGTATAACACCAGGTATATAACTAACCCTAACCTGTATAACACCAGGTATATAACTAACCCTAACCTGTATAACACCAGGTATATAACTAACCCTAACCTGTATAACACCAGGTATATAACTAACCCTAACCTGTATAACACCATGTATATAACTAACCCTAACCTGTATAACACCAGGTATATAACTAACCCTAACCAGTATAACACCAGGTATATAACTAACCCTAACCTGTATAACACCATGTATATAACTAACCCTAACCTGTATAACACCAGGTATATAACTAACCCTAACCAGTATAACACCATGTATATAACTAACCCTAACCAGTATAACACCAGGTATATAACTAACCCTAACCTGTATAACACCAGGTATATAACTAACCCTAACCTGTATAACACCAGGTATATAACTAACCCTAACCTGTATAACACCAGGTATATAACTAACCCTAACCTGTATAACACCAGGTATATAACTAACCCTAACCAGTATAACACCAGGTATATAACTAACCCTAACCTGTATAACACCAGGTATATAACTAACCCTAACCTGTATAACACCATGTATATAACTAACCCTAACCTGTATAACACCAGGTATATAACTAACCCTAACCAGTATAACACCATGTATATAACTAACCCTAACCTGTATAACACCAGGTATATAACTAACCCTAACCTGTATAACACCAGGTATATAACTAACCCTAATATTTAACACGGATCTAAATACTTATGTAAATGTGATATTTCAGTTTTATATTTTGAATAGATTTGCAACGTTTTCTAAAACCCTGTTTTTGATTTGTCATTATGGGGTATTGTGTGCAGATTGATGAGAGGGGTTAAAAATATATATATTTCATGCATTTCAGAATAAGGCTGTAATGTAACAAAATGTGGAAAAAGTTCACAGGTCTGAATACTTTTCCGAATGCACTCGTATCACTAATACAGGTGCAGTAAAAGTCTAGTAGGGGAAACCTCTTCTCAAGCAAAGTAACGAATCAAGTCGAGACATACACACACGTTTTTCATCTGTAAAAACCATTGAAGGTTCTGAAGTGGTAACAAAAGGAAGTCAAACCATGCAGAGGGAGAAACCACGCCAAGTACGATTACGACAACAAACTCACCTCCCTTCTTATTATTCTTCTTCTTCTTCTTCTTCTTCCCTGCGGAGTTTTCACCCTCTTCTCCATCTGTCGAAAAAACATACATTTTTGGATTCTCTTTTACCGAACGTGACATAACGTGTTCAGTCACAATTCACGTACGCTTGTAGTTAACTGTTCACACTTAAGAAGTTACTGTAATGGGCAGCAGCAGACGCCAACTCACGTCGCAGGTCAAATTATACATTTGTTTAGGTTTATTAAGGGCCAAATAGGGACTTGGAGATCCGTACGAGAACGATTAGGGTGATAAAGTGAAGGAGGAACTGAGAAGTGGTTCAGTCAGTCACGTTGGCCACTAGAATGCTAGCAGGTGATGTAGCTCGTTGGTGAACGCACCACACTAAATGACACCAAACTCATGTCACAGGTCACATGTTGAGTTTGAGTATGAGAAGGACAATGGTGAACGATGATGATGAAGTCATAGACTCATACCCTCCTCTCCATCATCCTCCTTATCTATGTCCTCGGGCAGGGCTTGCTGCTCCAACTGTTTCGTCACATCACCAACACCTCCTCCCGTATCTCCATCCCCCTCAGACTCATTTGTCCCTGCTGCAAAGTCATACACACACACAATCAAACACACACACACACACGTGCAACACACACACACATGCAACACACACACACGCAACACACACACACACGTGCAACACACACACACATGCAATACACACACATGCAACACACACACATACCCAAACGCATGTGTGTGCACAACACACACACACACACTTAAAGTGGGTAAATTGATACATTTTGAGAAAGTGCATCTAATGTGAACAGAACTTGGCAGGAGCAATGCATAATTTGTATCTATACCTGGAATCAATATCCCAAGGGCATATGTAGGTACCCTGCAGCATTATGCCATGCCATCTATAGCCCTTCAGAAACAGGACTATATAGATACATAGTTTAACACACACCAGAAAATAATCTCAAACTCACATGTGTTTTTACAAGATAAGGTATAGCCTATGCATGTCACATAGTTTTATCAGCAATGAATTTAGTGCTAAAGCTTTGTTTTCTTTTCTCCCTAGTGGACCTCTTTTAACATGCAAGAAGACAAGCGCTGAAAAGTCCTGTGATATGACTGTCATCTTATCGCTGCAACATTCTTCAATTTTCGAATTTGACAGCATT
This sequence comes from Oncorhynchus nerka, assembly GCF_034236695.1. Lineage (NCBI taxonomy): Eukaryota > Metazoa > Chordata > Actinopteri > Salmoniformes > Salmonidae > Oncorhynchus > Oncorhynchus nerka. Next base: position 11,639,018 of record NC_088404.1, on the reverse strand, counting down.
CCATTAAACCAATAGAAGAAGCTATTTCAAGCCTCGAGAGAGGCATTGTCCCGTTTCCAGATGTGCTTCTCCCCTTTAGCCCTCATAACGGCACCGGTACCCGTTCACTTCCAGGCGCGGGACAGCCGTGACAGCTGCGGCAGAACGTTATCACTTTCTGACAGGTAGTAAAGTCCCACGCGTCTCATTTTTACCGGTCTTTTTACGCTGTGGCACAACAGGGGACCCCTCAATAATGCGCTATGTCCAAAACGGGAATGTATTCTCACTATCATGCATTCTTTCTTACCTGGGACAGCGGTCTTCTTCTTCTTCTTTTTTCTTCTCTTTTTCTTCCCTGTTTCCGAGGGCTCCGCGTCCTCTTTCGCTTCGTTTTCGTCGGCGTCCCCATTGAGAACTTCGGGCGCCTCCGGTTCAGGCTGCACTATCTCGAGCTCCGCCATCATCGGCGTTCGGAATGAAGTGACGCATAAACTGCTGGGAGCCTCCAGTGGCCACATTCTGAAACTGTGCTCGAGGCAGACAGGCAGCTGAGCCAATAATGAGCTATTAGGCACTTTGTGCAGCTGCTTGACCTCAATAGAGAAAACTAAGCCCGTCCTATCTTCATTTCTCAAGTGACAAGATAGGAGCGTAGTGCTTAAACTCTTGAGAGTATATGCTACTAACTTTTATTGAGGCTGTTTGTCGTCCATCATAATAGGCCTATTTCAAGGTTATAGTAGGAGAGGAAATATTATGTCTAATCTAAGTCAAATAGATAATCACGTTGTCATTTACAAATCGACACAGTGACACTAGTTGCTCAATATAACATTATTAGACATGTTTAAACAATAAGAAAAGCAGCCATTAAAAAGGCTACATAAAATATAAATCATGAGTCAATAGCCTGGCATGGGAACACTACTGATCTCCTCACTCAGCAAATGGTCCATAACGGAAGCAGGCCAGAATCGAATAACCACTTTCTCTGTAAACAATTCTCATCCAATTATGTCCCCAAGCCTTTCATCTCAAGTTACTGCGCCTGCTCTGCGCACTGGGTGACCGCGACCACCTTGTGCCGCATTACTCGTTTTTGCAAAATATCAAGCGCTCAAGCCGCAATCTATTTTTAGAAGCCGTGGTTTGTATTGTCGGTGTTATGCTTTCAGATTGTTGCCATGAGTCGATCATTTCTGGTGCGTAAACTCATTTGGAGACGGGCCGGGCGCAGTGTGTGTATCCAAGCAACAAGCTTCAGCAAACTCAAAGGGATAAAGGTTACATTTACAGTAGATGAACGCGGAGGTGGATTGTCGAACATTATTCAGGCACCCAGTGCAAGCTTAGAGATTCTACTGGGATTCAAATGTTTGTTTTTAAACACCAGATGTAGATAATGTGGGAAGTTAATCAACACTTTTATGGAGTGTATAACTGACTGGAATGATTTGCAAATGACGATGACAGATTTTAGACCCGGACCTCTGTATTTTTTTGATCAGGTAACCCAATAAATATACTATTTATTATTACTATATCATGCAACAGAGGAAACTGGGATAATGGATAATAATTTTCACAACTTCTTCAGCCAACAGGACGGGGACATAGGAAGCGCCCCAGAATGCCCTTGGAGCATTGCTTTGATCTGGCAAATGTGGGCGTGCGCTTGGCAACAGTCAAAAGGTAGGCTAAACTCATATAGACTTTATACATGTTAGTGTAACGGATGTGAAACGGCTAGCTTAGTTAACGGTGTTTGCGCGGTGACGTCACTTGCTCTGAGACCTTGAAGTAGTAGTTCTCCTTTGCTCTGCAGGGGCCGCGGCTTTTGTGGAGCGATGGGTAACGATGCTTCGTGGGTGACTGTTGTTGATGAGTGCAGAGGGTCCCTGGTTCGCGCCCCGGTATGGGTGAAGGGACGGTCTAAAGTTATACATTAGACCGTGCTGGACTGGGAAATTCCAGTCATCGGGGGCCTGATTGGTGTACCACTTTTCCCTCTATCCCTAGCAAACACAGCTGATTTAACTACTTGCATTTTGAACTGAATATCATGATTAGTTGATTATTGGATTCTGGTGTGTTAGCTGGGGCTGGGGAAAAAGTGTGACATCAATCAGACCCCCGAGGACTGGAGTTGCCCAGGCCAGAATTATATGTCTGTTTTGTGTGTGCTTGACTTATTATTTATAAATAAACAAATCTTTATTTCAATACTTTCTATTCTAATTTATAGCCTATGCGCTCACAGTGAGTGCGTTAACGATGACAAATATGATGCAAAGAATGAAGACAACGCACACAAAGTGCCAAATAAAGCCTCTACCACTGGTAAACCAGATACCTGGCCCTCTATCAACGGATCAATGGACATGGGTGGTGATGAGAGGAATCCGGAGGCCGCGGCCGTGCCAGCAGACTGGTTGGATGACATGGACCCGATGGATGCATACAAGCATATGGCCCCTCAGTTGTTGAGCGAGTTGGGGAGTGTGCTTTTGCAGTATGAAGGGAGTGAGGAGGGATGTATTCCACACGGCCTCGTGAACGTTCTGAATTACTCATGGAAGGATTTGACCGCAGGGGCAGTTTATGTCAAACCATCTTGGAAGTTGGGTGTCGGCAGCGGGGGTGGTGATGGAGGGAAACCTCGCAAGTCGAAGGGCTTCGTGAATTTCGATGAGACTCTTCGGCAGATGGCGGGAAAGAGAAAGACAAAACAGAAACCGTCCAAGGTGGAAAATGGGTCAGAGAGACAGCCTCAAGACTCCAATTTGCGCAAAAGATCGTCAGTTTCCCATGCACAAAAAGGTGAACCCTCAACATGAACTGGTCAGCACTCACCCACTGCATTAGTTGACATCTTTTCTAATAGGAAGTCAAATTATGACTTTGAAAAAAGTCTCACATTTACACAGTACAATTCCCCAGGCCATCTACTTTAATTAACCAAACTCACCACGGCCACTTTAGACCTGGGATAAGTAAAGAAATTGGTCTTAAACATTAAACCACCTATATTAAGTCATTGCTGTCAAACTTTTAAGACATTCCTGCTTGTGGGAGAGGCTAGGTTGGTTTACAAGAGAGATTGTTGGTCTACAGGCCACAGGTGTTTATAAAAGGCCTTAGTCAGTGAATCAGTTAAAACCAGTTCCTGCCTTTTGACTTTCCCTGCTCAATAATTCACTCACACTCATCTGGGGTATTATGGGTATTACTGAGACAATGGGTGGATGCTTCTCTTGAAGCTCCTCCTTAGTCCTATAAGTGACCATTTAACAATACATGAAGTCTAGTGTTCAGGAAATACATGAAGTCTAGTGTTCAGGAAATACATGTAAACTAGTGTTCAGGAAATGCATTAAGTCTAGTGTTCAGGAAATACATGAAGTCTAGTGTTCAGGAAATACATGTAAACTAGTGTTCAGGAAATGCATTAAGTCTAGTGTTCAGGAAATACATGTAAACTAGTGTTCAGGAAATATATGTAGGTTAGTGTTCAGGAAATACATGAAGTCTAGTGTTCAGGAAATACATGTAAACTAGTGTTCAGGAAATGCATTAAGTCTAGTGTTCAGGAAATACATGTAAACTAGTGTTCAGGAAATACATGAAGTCTAGTGTTCAGGAAATGCATGAAGTCTAGTGTTCAGGAAATACATGTAAACTAGTGTTCAGGAAATACATGTAGGCTAGGGTTGAGGAAATACATGTAAACTAGTGTTCAGGAAATACATGTAAACTATTGTCTTTTGTATCCAAGATGACATTCCCATCAAGCTGTTTTTCAACAATTTCCTTCCAGCTCATGTGACCACAACTATAAGTTTCTCCATCTCTTCAAAAACCTATGAAGAGCAAGGTAGGACATTACCACACACACTATGTTACTCCTAGACATTTCTATGCAGACGATATACCTGATTAGGGGCTCCCAAGTGACGAAAGGTCTAAGGCACTGCATCTCAGTGCTAGAGGCATCACTACAGACACCCTGGTTCGAATCTGGTATTGTGATTGGGAGTTCCATTTGGCGGCTCACAATTGGCCCAGCGTCGTCCAGGTTTGGCCGGGGTGTAGGTCGTCATTGTAAATAAGAATTTGTTCTTAATTAACTGACTTGCCTAGTTTAAAAAAATAAAAATAAATGATAAAAACTGTATGGTATAGAGCAGTAGTAGTGCTGCCTTCGCTTTATCAGCTCTAGCAACTGAGCCACAGCTGGAACCCAAAGCCAAGGTCGTGGGTTCAATTCCCGCAGGGAACACACACTCATAAAATAAATGTATGTGCTCACTGTACTGCAAGTAACTTTGGATGAAAAACAATTTGCTAAGTGGCACACGTTATCATATCATTTGACTTAGTGTGTGGTAGATGGACATCTAGTGTACCCACATTGTGCCCTTGAGCAATGCACTTAACCTCACAACATGCTCTCCATTCAGGGGCCGCTGACTGCACCACGGCTTGACACTGTGCTTCTATTCACTGTGTGGTGGGGGGGTGTTCAGAACAAAAATATCCATTATTCGCTGTAGCATATGGACAATAAAGTTGTATTGTATGGTACATGCAGGTTGGATCGTCCAGCCTAAGGAACCAACCCATGAGGAACCTCAGTGGACTAAGCTGTGTCATTGGGTGGTAGAGAGGCTGCAACTGGCTAGGATACCTATGTAAGAACTTCTATTCTACTCTATTATGTTGTAGAAATCCTCACTATGTTATTAGCCATGTTATAATCCCCACCAAAACAGGTTAATCGCATTGGTGCGATGCATGTTTGACATTCATGCCAGCGACCTGGGTTCACTTCCCTGCTGGTACCTACAATATTGTATTATATTTCCACAGCTTTTCCTGCAACACAACATATCCCCATGTCACCCTAATAGCTTTTTCAATGACTTTGAGTGTGCCAATTTGTCCATGTGTATGATTACACTATGACTTCATTTAGAAAACAGACAACGGAGCAGGCAGAGAGTGGGCTGAACAAACCACCCATCCTCCGTCACTATGGGGATGCCAAGCCACAATTTAAACACCAGAAGAAGACAGGAGGAGGAAGCGGAGGAGGAGGCAAGACCTGGCCTTACCCTCAGATACCAGAGGTAAACCAGGAGGACCAGGATTCACCGCGGCAGAAACTACACTACAGGATCAATGATGGTTCCTCCTTCCTATAGTATCCTTTCTCACGTTTCCAACTAAAGCCGTTTAATTCCAGGATGTTACTTCGCTACTGACCTCATTCACTAATCTTCACAGATCTGACAGCACTAGGTATGGGAAAGCTATATGAGAGAAACTAAAAACCAGTTGTCTGAGATCTGTGAAGGCAAGGAATCAGGGTAATGGGCAGGGAACATCTTCCTAAAATTAAACTCAACAATGATGTTTAAATCTCTAATATCTAAATCTAAATGGGTTAACCTAGCCGTCGCCTTGACCTTGACCCTTCCCAGCTACCCGTCTGGTTTTGTAGCTGTGTGTCAGAGCCACTCTGGTCTGTCCTGTGGAGGGTTCTATACTAATGTGTTCAGTGACCAACTCAGCGCTGTTACACTGGCCAGCATCACCGCAGTAGGACGGGGCACCGTCACACACCCACTCAGGTAAACACATGGTAAATGGTTAAAGATTGAAGCGAATTTTCAAACAATAAAGTTAACAGAAATAGGGGCACTAAGAACAGTATGTACAGTATCTGACTCGAAGGCCCAATTTAGTTGTACTAATGAATGAATTGAGCTGAGCTAGGTTCCTAGTTCAGATAAAGCTGACGCATGCTTCCCAGTCGAAACAGTTCACGCATATATTAACAGTTTGTGACGTTGTTGTTCGTCCACCCCCCCGGCTGTTCTTGCACACAACACTGTTTTTTTGAGACAAGTCGAAGTTCAGTAGCCGATGTCTACGTCCCATCGACGATGATTGGTCAACACTACTATTCCTAGTAGGAGTGGGAACATGAAGTGTTTGTTGTCATTCGACGAGAGACGATTAATTGTAATGCTTTTTTTTTTTTTTTTTTGCACTTGAGAAATACTGCACCAAACATCTTAGCTAGATTTAAAATTTGCTCGACTAAAAATGTCAAAATGAATGACAGATGTCTTGATTTATCTTAGATTATCTTGGACTATTTTGAGGAAGTGGTTTCTGGCTATGTTGTTGCTACGGTGGCTCAAGAGTGTCTAACAATAGTAATATTAATATTACTAGTAGTAATAGTAATATTTGTTCTTGTTTTTAAAGCGAAGGTGTTTCGGGAGTATGCGAGCACAGACGGCCTAGCCAAGTTCTGCTAGGAGCAAACCGAACCTCTGCATGAGGAAGCATTAAATTGGGATCAGTGGATTACTACTGGTTAGGGTGAGGCGTAGATCACATGAAAGGGATCTTTAACACAGGAGGTTGGTGGCACCTTAATTGAGGAGGACGGGCTCGTGGTAATGACTGGAGGGGAATCGGTGGAATGGTATCAAATACATCAAACATGTGGTTTCCATGGTTTCTGTGGTTTCCATGCCATTCGCTCCGTTCCAGACATTATTATGAGCCGTTCTCCCCTCAGCAGCCTCCACTGGTCTTTAATCAATGGATCCACAGGGATTATGTTAGCTGGCAGTGAACACGGTGTGCTTATTGGGAGTATGTCTGCTGTGAGTAAAGCAGACATAGATGGATCTAATTGAGAACTGTTGTGAACTGTTGTTGTCTGTAGTGGGACTGTTACTGCTGTGTGGGATCAGCGTGGTGGGATGACGTGTGACCCAGAAGGAGCTGTCACTAAGGAGTGGACCTGGCAGATTGGGGTTAAGGAGAGGATAGTCATTCAGGTGAGGACCAGGGTTCCCATGGGGTCAACAGTTCAGTCAATACAGGATATAGCTCAATGTAAATGAGCAAATGTATGTTCATAGTTGTCTTTTTAATCTGACCCCTCACCTTTACTTCACCTAAGGTAAAGTAAAGAAACTAAGAGTAAGCTAATTAAGCAATAAGGCCCGAGGAGGTGTGGTGCACGGTCTGATATACCGCGGCTGTCAGCCAATCAGCATTCAGGGCTTGATCCACCCAGTTTATAATAGGCTATAGCCCAGTTTAGTCTACAACTACTGTTTGTAATCCCCATCGATGTAAGGCCCTTCACTGACAAGCTCAGTCAAGAAGAAGAGGAAGTCCCAGTTGCTGGGCAACGCCGTCATATGATAGCCTCTGGGACAGCAGTACGGGGGCTTGTAACAAAGCAGGGGACGTGGGGCATGACGATGTTATCCACGGATACTGTGATACTCCAACTACGTCATCATGGCTGATCGCTCCATTTCAGTTCTAAAGTGGGCTATTGCCTCTATTGTAATCATAACTTCGAATAGAAGAACAGCCATCAAGTACATTTATCATCAGAGGGGAGAATTTATTTATGCCAATTAGGAATCTCTCTTGTGGTTTAGTCAGGATTAAGATAGGATTAAGATAGGGTTTAGTTAGGATTAAGATAGGGTTACAATAGGATTAGGATAGGATTAAGATAGGGTTCAGATAGGATTAGGATAGAGTTTAGTTAGGATTAAGATAGGATTAGGATAGGGTTTAGTTAGGATTAAGATAGGATTACGATAGGGTTTAGTTAGGATTAAGATAGGGTTTAGTTTGGATTAAAATAGGGTTTAGTTAGGATTAAGATAGGATTAGGATAGGGTTTAGTTAGGATTAAGATAGGATTAGGATAGGGTTTAGTTAGGATTAAAATAGGGTTTAGTTAGGATTAAGATAGAGTTTAGTTTGGATTAAAATAGGGTTTAGTTAGGATTACGATATATTTAAGCGAAGTGGCATTCCATAACTTTTCGTTATTTTCTTATTTTTTCCCAGGTGTCTGATCAGATCTCAGTACGGATGTTGAGCGGTACCTGTACCACGCTCAGCTTTAAGAGTCAGAATGAGAGTGTCCAGCTACCACTGTCCCCCCTGCCCAACATCACCCCAACTAAAGAAGTGGTGAGAAAACACTGTGACGATAATATATTAGAGCTATTTCAGGCTTAATGTGTTGATGATGGTTGGTGATGGCCAAATCTGATTGGTGAACGGTTGGTGACTGGTGAATCTGATTGGTGAACGGTTGGTGACTGGTGAATCTGATTGGTGAACGGTTGGTGACTGGTGAATCTGATTGGTGAACGGTTGGTGACTGGTGAATCTGATTGGTGAACGGTTGGTGACTGGTGAACGGTTGGTGACTGGTGAATCTGATTGGTGAACGGTTGGTGACTGGTGAATCTGATTGGTGAACGGTTGGTGACTGGTGAATCTGATTGGTGAACGGTTGGTGACTGGTGAATCTGATTGGTGAACGGTTGGTGACTGGTGAACGGTTGGTGACTGGTGAATCTGATTGGTGAACGGTTGGTGACTGGTGAATCTGATTGGTGAACGGTTGGTGACTGGTGAATCTGATTGGTGAACGGTTGGTGACTGGTGAATCTGATTGGTGAACGGTTGGTGACTGGTGAATCTGATTGGTGAACGGTTGCTGACTGGTTAATCTGATTGGTGAACGGTTGGTGACTGGTGAATCTGATTGGTGAACGGTTGGTGACTGGTGAATCTGATTGGTGAACGGTTGGTGACTGGTGAATCTGATTGGTGAACGGTTGGTGACTGGTGAATCTGATTGGTGAACGGTTGGTGACTGGTGAATCTGATTGATGATTTGTATGAGTCGTGTGCTGTCTTCCAGGCCTGTCTGCAGACTGAGGGGGCGTTCACCTCTCTGGCAGCCCAGGAGCTCTCCCTGAGTAAGAAGCACCAGAAGAACCAGGGCCAGCCCATAGACACCAAGAGGGTAAGAGACTTTAAAGAGGATCTATCGCATTTATTTAACTAAGTAGCTCTTGGAGAACACATATTTTACAATAACGACCTGGCTAAGAGCACGTCAGTTAGGATTTCATCTCATTGAGTGGTGTTTCCAATGTCTGTACTAGTCTCTCTTGACCAACATTCATTCACAACGAGATTTTGATTATGAACCAGGTGTCAGTGCGTTCCAGTGAGGTGCTACAGGTGACCCGGGAGGTGGAGGAGCTGGAAGAACCCTGTCTCTTCAGGAGAGGAGGAGGGCGGGCAGGACGAGAGCTGAAAAGACTCCGGAGGAGAATATGTCATATCCTGGACGACTGGCTGGAGTTCTACCGGGTCACCACAGGTACACAAGGTTTTATTTAAATGTGTTTATTCTAGACATGAATTATTCTCTTTTACAATAACAGTTCAAGACGTGGTCCACTGGAGCTTTTTTTTATAAATCTTATTTAATAAAGTACTTACTATATAAATACGTCTAAATAAGTCCTTGTGGACTAATATTAGTACCAACGGAAGTAAACACAGAAACCATTCAGCCAGTTTGACGAGTTCTTCACATGGAAAATACAATGAAGCTGTACATGTGTGTAAAAAGTGGTTCAGTAAAGTACAGCATCATCAAAAGCATTGTGATTACTTTCCAGTTCTTAGTTACATATGTCATCTCCTTAGTTACATATGTCATCTCCTTAGTTACATATGTCATCTCCTTTGTTACATATGTCATCTCCTTAGTTACATATGTCATCTCTTTTATTACATTTTTACTTATCAAGTCAGTTAAGAACAAATCATTATTTACAATGACTGCCTAACCTTGCCGACTCTGGGCCAATTGTGTGCCGCCCTACGGTACCCCCATTCACAGCCAGTTGTGATACTAGTGGCACCTCTAGCACTGAGCTGCAGTGTCTTAAACCACTGCACCACTTGGGAGCTCCTATGATATGTAACAATATATGCCATTTAGCAGATGCTTTTATCCAAAGTGACAGTTTTACATTTTACCTATCGTGGCCCCAGGAATCAAACTCACTATCCTGACGTTGCAAGCTTCATGTCCTTACTACTGAGCTACAGAGGACCACAAACTCACTATCCTGACGTTGCAAGCGTCATGTCCTTACTACTGAGCTACAGAGGACCACAAACTCACTATCCTGACGTTGCAAGCTTCATGTCCTTACTACTGAGCTACAGAGGACCACAAACTCACTATCCTGACGTTGCAAGCTTCATGTCCTTACTACTGAGCTACAGAGGACCACAAACTCACTATCCTGACGTTGCAAGCTTCATGTCCTTACTACTGAGCTACAGAGGACCACAAACTCACTATCCTGACGTTGCAAGCGTCATGTCCTTACTACTGAGCTACAGAGGACCACAAACTCACTATCCTGACGTTGCAAGCTTCATGTCCTTACTACTGAGCTACAGAGGACCACAAACTCACTATCCTGACGTTGCAAGCTTCATGTCCTTACTACTGAGCTACAGAGGACCACAAACTCACTATCCTGACGTTGCAAGCTTCATGTCCTTACTACTGAGCTACAGAGGACCACAAACTCACTATCCTGACGTTGCAAGCTTCATGTCCTTACTACTGAGCTACAGAGGACCACAAACTCACTATCCTGACGTTGCAAGCGTCATGTCCTTACTACTGAGCTACAGAGGACCACAAACCCACTATGAGTCTCCTTCATGAAGTCCTGACCATCTTCTGTTGCCCATCAGGTATCAAGTGCCCAGATATGGAGCGGATGTCTGATGGTCCAATGCGGCCCAGACTGAAGAGAGAGGGCCAGTCAGCAGCGCTGCCCTCCCTCCGCCCCACCACAGGGCTGTCAGACAGTACCCGGGGTCTACCAGAGGAGGGAAGCACAGCGCTACATGTCAGCACCAGACACATGCCACCTGCCTCAGATGTCCTCCTGCCAGGCTCCACCCACAAGTTGTCATGGTAACATGATGTGGCTGATGTGTGTTGTTGTAGAAAGAGGAGTGGTTTTGGATATCGTCGCTGCCAGATGAAAACCTCTTATTTCCAAAACAAGCTTTTCAGGAGATGTAAAAAAAAAAAAACAGCCATATTTTCATATTAGCGTACATACAATTCTGACACTTCAGAAGCTATTTTGAAAAAATAAATGTGAGTCCTAGAGGTATGACATTTTCAGAGCACATTGAGGGGAGTTACTGCTTTCAGTACATGTGAAACAATAAAATAAAACGGGGGCTCACAAGGTTTTCATCCGACAGCGACGATATGTAAAATAACAAATTGTTTGTGGACAATTATGTTCAGACTGAAGTCTTGATGATGATGATGATGATTCTGTTGATGATGAAGAGTATTATTGATTTGTCAACAGGACATTTTCTCCAAAGAAGCAGGGCAAGGAGGGAAGAGAGGAGCCCCTTCATTTCACACAGTCAGGGACGTTCAGAGTCCACAGCAACGTCAGACTGGAGTAAGAACAGAACCAGAACCATGCCTCTGTCACTGCCAGAGACAACTCACTGCTTCTGACCCTAACAAGGACTACTTCCTCCCTTTCCTTCTGTCCTATGCTGATAACCATGTTCTATTCTTTCCACCCCAGGTCTGTAGTGATCCCGAGATGCAGTCCAGAGCTCCGTCTCACTGCCCAACTTCCCCACTACACATCCTCAAGCCCCTCCACCCCGTACCCCCTTTACAGCCCGTGTCCTGCCCAGCTTAGGGCCGTTTCCCTTGGATTAGAGGGCCGGACTCACAGGCTGTGTCGCTGTAGCTCCAGGACCATGCCAGTCCTGACAGATCAGGAGTATGATGCCTTCATTTGGGGCCAGCCCCCCCACAGTGAACAGATCCTGGTGGTGTGTGTGACACCCCTGCACCAGACCCCCCTCGCCCCTCACATTCCCTTGTTGCCCAATGAGGACATGCTGGAGCTGCTCTACGAGAGGATGAATAAGAACAGGACCATGCCATGCACTCAGGTTGATTTACATACATTTACATGAATAAGAACAGGACCATGCGATGCACTCAGGTTGATTTACATACATTTACATGAATAAGAACAGGACAATGTCATGTACTCAGATTGATTTACATATATTTACATGAATAAGAACAGGACCATGCCACACACTCAGGTTGATTGATTTACATATATTTACATGTTTAAGAACAGGACCATGCCATGCACTCAGATTGATTTACATATATTTACATGAATAAGAACAGGACCATGCCATGCACTCAGGTTGATTTACATACATTTACATGAATAAGAATAGGACCATGCCATGCACTCAGATTGATTTACATACATTTACATGAATAAGAACAGGACCATGCCATGTACTCAGATTGATTGATTTACATATATTTACATGTTTAAGAACAGGACCATGCCATGTACTCAGATTGATTTACATACATTTACATGAATAAGAATAGGACCATGCCATGCACTCAGATTGATTTACATATATTTACATGTTTAAGAACAGGACCATGCCATGTACTCAGATTGATTTACATATATTTACATGAATAAGAACAGGACCATGCCATGCACTCAGATGGATTGATTTACATATATTTACATGAATAAGAACAGGACAATGCCATGTACTCAGATTGATTTACATATATTTACATGAATAAGAACAGGACCATGCCATGTACTCAGATTGATTGATTTACATATATTTACATGTTTAAGAACAGGACCATGCCATGTACTCAGATTGATTTACATACATTTACATGAATAAGAATAGGACCATGCCATGCACTCAGATTGATTTACATATATTTACATGTTTAAGAACAGGACCATACCATGTACTCGGGTTGACAGGTTGATTTACATAAATTTACATGACAGAACATTCCATTTCGGGACATACAATGTATCCATATAATTCCACTCTTGAGATTACCAGGGGCTGACACACACACACACACACTTTTCATGCTTGACTTTGTCCTCATATTCAGAGTCAGCTGGACTCGTTCCGCCTGGTGAGGTATGAGCTGTCTACAGGGAAGACCTGCCCAGCTACCCACAATGCACTGCTGCAGCAGAGACACAATGCCGCCCCTGGGATGTTTCTGGTCAGTTGGTCAACAGCTGTCTCTCTCTCAGCCACGACCAGTTGGTCAACAGCTGTCTATCTCTCTCTCTCAGCCATGACCAATTGGTCAACAGCTGTCTCTCCCTCAGCCACGACCAATTGGTCAACAGCTGTCTCTCTCTCAGCCACGACCAATTGGTCAACAGTTGTTTCTCTCTCAGCCACGACAAGTTGGTCAACAGCTGTGCCTCTCTCAGCCACGACAAGTTGGCCAACAGTTGTCTTTCTCTCTCTGGGCCACGACCAGTTGGTCAACAGCTGTCTCTCTCAGCCAAGACCAGTTGGTCAACAGCTGTCTCTCTCTCAGCCAAGACCAGTTGGTCAACAGCTGTCTCTCTCTCAGCCATGACCAGTTGGTCAACAGCTGTCTCTCTCTCAGCCACGACCAGTTGGTCAACATCTGTCTCTCTCTCTCAGCCACGACCAGTTGGTCAACAGCTGTCTCTCTCTATCAGCCATGACCAGTTGGTCAACAGCTGTCTCTCTCAGCCACGACCAGTTAGTCAACAGCTGTGTCTCTCTCAGCTACGATCAGTTGGTCAACAGCTGTCTCTCTCTCAGCCACGACCAGTTAGTCAACAGCTGTGTCTCTTTCAGCTACGATCAGTTGGTCAACAGCTGTCTCTCTCTCTCTCAGCTACGATCAGTTGGTCAACAGCTGTCTCTCTCTCTCAGCCACGACGAGTTGGTCAACAGCTGTCTCTCTCTCAGCCACGACCAGTTGGTCAACAGCTGTGTCTCTCTCAGCCACGATCAGTTGGTCAACAGCTGTCTCTCTCTCTCAGCCACGACCAGTTGGTTAAAGGCTGTGTCTCTCTCAGCCACGACCAGTTGGTCAAAAGCTGTGTCTCTCTCAGCAACGATCAGTTGGTCAACAGCTGTCTCTATCTCAGCCACGACCAGTTGGTCAAAAGCTGTGTCTCTCTCAGCTACGATCAGTTGGTCAACAGCTGTCTCTCTCAGCTACGATCAGTTAGTCAACATCTGTCTCTCTCGCTCAGCCACGACCAGTTGGTCAACAGCTGTCTCTCTCTCAGCCACGACCAGTTAGTCAACAGCTGTGTCTCTCTCAGCTACGATCAGTTGGTCAACAGCTGTCTCTCTCTCTCAGTCACGACCAGTTGGTCAACAGCTGTCTCTCTCTCAGTCACGACCAGTTGGTCAAAAGCTGTGTCTCTCTCAGCTACGATCAGTTGGTCAACAGCTGTCTCTCTCTCTCTCAGCTACGATCAGTTGGTCAACAGCTGTCTCTCTCTCTCAGCCACGACCAGTTAGTCAACAGCTGTGTCTCTCTCAGCTACGATCAGTTGGTCAACAGCTGTCTCTCTCTCTCAGCCACGACCAGTTAGTCAACAGCTGTCTCTCTCGCTCAGCCACGATCAGTTGGTCAACAGCTGTCTCTCTCTCAGCCACGACCAGTTGGTCAAAAGCTGTCTCTCTCTCTCAGCCACGATCAGTTGGTCAACAGCTGTCTCTCTCTCTCAGCCACGACCAGTTGGTCAAAAGCTGTCTCTCTCTCTCAGCCACGATCAGTTGGTCAACAGCTGTCTCTCTCTCAGCCACGACCAGTTGGTCAACAGCTGTCTCTATCTCAGCCACGACCAGTTGGTCAACAGCGGTCTCTGTCTCAGCCACGACCAGTTGGTCAACAGCTGTCTCTCTCAGCCAAGACCAGTTGGTCAACAGCTGTCTCTCTCTCAGCCAAGACCAGTTGGTCAACAGCTGTCTCTCTCTCAGCCATGACCAGTTGGTCAACAGCTGTCTCTCTCTCAGCCACGACCAGTTGGTCAACATCTGTCTCTCTCTCTCAGCCACGACCAGTTGGTCAACATCTGTCTCTCTCTCTCAGCCAAGACCAGTTGGTCAACAGCTGTCTCTCTCAGCCACGACCAGTTAGTCAACAGCTGTGTCTCTCTCAGCTACGATCAGTTGGTCAACAGCTGTCTCTCTCTCTCAGCCACGACCAGTTGGTCAACAGCTGTCTCTCTCTCAGCCACGACCAGTTAGTCAACAGCTGTGTCTCTTTCAGCTACGATCAGTTGGTCAACAGCTGTCTCTCTCTCTCTCAGCTACGATCAGTTGGTCAACAGCTGTCTCTCTCTCTCAGCCACGACCAGTTGGTCAACAGCTGTCTCTCTCAGCCACGATCAGTTGGTCAACAGCTGTGTCTCTCTCAGCCACGATCAGTTGGTCAACAGCTGTCTCTCTCTCTCAGCCACGACCAGTTGGTCAAAGGCTGTGTCTCTCTCAGCCACGACCAGTTGGTCAAAAGCTGTGTCTCTCTCAGCTACGATCAGTTGGTCAACAGCTGTCTCTATCTCAGCCACGACCAGTTGGTCAAAAGCTGTGTCTCTCTCAGCTACGATCAGTTGGTCAACAGCTGTCTCTCTCAGCTACGATCAGTTAGTCAACAGCTGTCTCTCTCGCTCAGCCACGACCAATTGGTCAACAGCTGTCTCTCTCTCAGCCACGACCAGTTAGTCAACAGCTGTGTCTCTCTCTCATCCACGACCAGTTAGTCAACAGCTGTCTCTCTCGCTCAGCCACGATCAGTTGGTCAACAGCTGTCTTTCTCTCAGCCACGACCAGTTGGTCAAAAGCTGTCTCTCTCTCAGCCACGATCAGTTGGTCAACAGCTGTCTCTCTCTCTCAGCCATGACCAGTTGGTCAAAAGCTGTCTCTCTCTCTCAGCCACGATCAGTTGGTCAACAGCTGTCTCTATCTCAGCCACGACCAGTTGGTCAACAGCTGTCTCTCTCTCTCAGCCACGATCAGTTGGTCAACAGCTGTCTCTCTCTCTCAGCCATGACCAGTTGGTCAAAAGCTGTCTCTCTCTCTCAGCCACGATCAGTTGGTCAACAGCTGTCTCTATCTCAGCCACGACCAGTTGGTCAACAGCTGTCTCTCTCTCAGCCACGACCAGTTGGTCAACAGCTGTCTCTCTCTCAGCCACGACCAGTTGGTCAACAGCTGTCTCTCTCTCAGCCACGACCAGTTGGTCAACAGCTGTCTCTATCTCAGCCACGACCAGTTGGTCAAAAGCTGTCTCTCTCTCAGCCACGATCAGTTGGTCAACAGCTGTCTCTCTCTCAGCCACGATCAGTTAGTCAACAGCTGTCTCTCTCTCAACCACGATCAGTTGGTCAACAGCTGTCTCTCTCTCAGCTACGATCAGTTAGTCAACAGCTGTCTCTCTCTCAGCCACGACCAGTTGGTCAACAGCTGTCTCTCTCTCAGCCACGATCAGTTAGTCAACAGCTGTCTCTCTCTCAACCACGATCAGTTGGTCAACAGCTGTCTCTCTCTCAGCTACGATCAGTTAGTCAACAGCTGTCTCTCTCTCAGCCACGACCAGTTGGTCAACAGCTGTCTCTCTCTCAGCCACGATCAGTTAGTCAACAGCTGTGTCTCTCTCAGCTACGATCAGTTGGTCAACAGCTGTCTCTCTCTCAGCCACGATCAGTTGGTCAACAGCTGTCTCTCTCTCTCAGCCACGATCAGTTGGTCAACAGCTGTCTCTCTCTCAGCTACGATCAGTTGGTCAACAGCTGTCTCTCTCAGCCACGACCAGTTGGTCAACAGCTGTCTCTCTCTCTCAGCTACGATCAGTTGGTCAACAGCTGTCTCTCTCTCAGCCACGACCAGTTGGTCAACAGCTGTCTCTCTCTCAACCACGATCAGTTGGTCAACAGCTGTCTCTCTCTCAGCCACGACCAGTTGGTCAACAGCTGTCTCTCTCTCAGCCACGATCAGTTAGTCAACAGCTGTCTCTCTCTCAACCACGATCAGTTGGTCAACAGCTGTCTCTCTCTCAGCTACGATCAGTTAGTCAACAGCTGTCTCTCTCTCAGCCACGACCAGTTGGTCAACAGCTGTCTCTCTCTCAGCCACGATCAGTTGGTCAACAGCTGTGTCTCTCTCAGCTACGATCAGTTGGTCAACAGCTGTCTCTCTCTCAGCCACGATCAGTTGGTCAACAGCTGTCTCTTTCTCTCAGCCACGACCAGTTGGTCAAAAGCTGTGTCTCTCTCAGCTACGATCAGTTGGTCAACAGCTGTCTCTCTCAGCTACGATCAGTTAGTCAACAGCTGTCTCTCTCGCTCAGCCACGACCAGTTGGTCAACAGCTGTCTCTCTCTCAGCCACGACCAGTTGGTCAACATCTGTCTCTCTCTCAGCCAAGACCAGTTGGTCAACAGCTGTCTCTCTCTCAGCCACAACCAGTTAGTCAACAGCTGTCTCTCTCTCTCAGCCATGACCAGTTGGTCAACAGCTGTCTCTCTCAGCCACGACCAGTTAGTCAACAGCTGTGTCTCTCTCAGCTACGATCAGTTGGTCAACAGCTGTCTCTCTCTCTCAGCCACGACCAGTTGGTCAACAGCTGTCTCTCTCTCAGCCACGACCAGTTAGTCAACAGCTGTGTCTCTTTCAGCTACGATCAGTTGGTCAACAGCTGTCTCTCTCTCTCAGCTACGATCAGTTGGTCAACAGCTGTCTCTCTCTCAGCCACGACCAGTTGGTCAACAGCTGTCTCTCTCAGCCACGATCAGTTGGTCAACAGCTGTGTCTCTCTCAGCCACGATCAGTTGGTCAACAGCTGTCTCTCTCTCTCAGCCACGACCAGTTGGTCAAAGGCTGTGTCTCTCTCAGCCACGACCAGTTGGTCAAAAGCTGTGTCTCTCTCAGCTACGATCAGTTGGTCAACAGCTGTCTCTATCTCAGCCACGACCAGTTGGTCAAAAGCTGTGTCTCTCTCAGCTACGATCAGTTGGTCAACAGCTGTCTCTCTCAGCTACGATCAGTTAGTCAACAGCTGTCTCTCTCGCTCAGCCACGACCAATTGGTCAACAGCTGTCTCTCTCTCAGCCACGACCAGTTAGTCAACAGCTGTGTCTCTCTCTCATCCACGACCAGTTAGTCAACAGCTGTCTCTCTCGCTCAGCCACGATCAGTTGGTCAACAGCTGTCTCTCTCTCAGCCACGACCAGTTGGTCAAAAGCTGTCTCTCTCTCTCAGCCACGATCAGTTGGTCAACAGCTGTCTCTCTCTCTCAGCCACGACCAGTTGGTCAAAAGCTGTCTCTCTCTCTCAGCCACGATCAGTTGGTCAACAGCTGTCTCTCTCTCAGCCACGACCAGTTGGTCAACAGCTGTCTCTATCTCAGCCACGACCAGTTGGTCAACAGCTGTCTCTCTCTCAGCCACGACCAGTTGGTCAACAGCTGTCTCTCTCTCAGCCACGACCAGTTGGTCAACAGCTGTCTCTCTCTCAGCCACGACCAGTTGGTCAACAGCTGTCTCTATCTCAGCCACGACCAGTTGGTCAACAGCTGTCTCTCTCTCAGCCACGATCAGTTGGTCAACAGCTGTCTCTCTCTCAGCCACGATCAGTTGGTCAACAGCTGTCTCTCTCTCAGCCACGATCAGTTGGTCAACAGCTGTCTCTCTCTCAGCTACGATCAGTTGGTCAACAGCTGTCTCTCTCTCAGCCACGACCAGTTGGTCAACAGCTGTCTCTCTCTCAGCCACGATCAGTTAGTCAACAGCTGTCTCTCTCTCAACCACGATCAGTTGGTCAACAGCTGTCTCTCTCTCAGCTACGATCAGTTAGTCAACAGCTGTCTCTCTCTCAGCCACGACCAGTTGGTCAACAGCTGTCTCTCTCTCAGCCACGATCAGTTAGTCAACAGCTGTGTCTCTCTCAGCTACGATCAGTTGGTCAACAGCTGTCTCTCTCTCAGCCACGATCAGTTGGTCAACAGCTGTCTCTCTCTCAGCCACGATCAGTTGGTCAACAGCTGTCTCTCTCTCTCAGCTACGATCAGTTGGTCAACAGCTGTCTCTCTCTCAGCCACGACCAGTTGGTCAACAGCTGTCTCTCTCTCTCAGCTACGATCAGTTGGTCAACAGCTGTCTCTCTCTCAGCCACGACCAGTTGGTCAACAGCTGTCTCTCTCTCAACCACGATCAGTTGGTCAACAGCTGTCTCTCTCTCAGCCACGACCAGTTGGTCAACAGCTGTCTCTCTCTCAGCCACGATCAGTTAGTCAACAGCTGTCTCTCTCTCAACCACGATCAGTTGGTCAACAGCTGTCTCTCTCTCAGCTACGATCAGTTAGTCAACAGCTGTCTCTCTCTCAGCCACGACCAGTTGGTCAACAGCTGTCTCTCTCTCAGCCACGATCAGTTAGTCAACAGCTGTGTCTCTCTCAGCTACGATCAGTTGGTCAACAGCTGTCTCTCTCTCAGCCACGATCAGTTGGTCAACAGCTGTCTCTCTCTCTCAGCCACGACCAGTTGGTCAAAAGCTGTGTCTCTCTCAGCTACGATCAGTTGGTCAACAGCTGTCTCTCTCAGCTACGATCAGTTAGTCAACAGCTGTCTCTCTCGCTCAGCCACGACCAGTTGGTCAACAGCTGTCTCTCTCTCAGCCACGACCAGTTAGTCAACAGCTGTGTCTCTCTCAGCTACGATCAGTTGGTCAACAGCTGTCTCTCTCTCTCAGTCACGACCAGTTGGTCAACAGCTGTCTCTCTCTCAGTCACGACCAGTTGGTCAAAAGCTGTGTCTCTCTCAGCTACGATCAGTTGGTCAACAGCTGTCTCTCTCTCTCTCAGCTACGATCAGTTGGTCAACAGCTGTCTCTCTCTCTCAGCCACGACCAGTTAGTCAACAGCTGTGTCTCTCTCAGCTACGATCAGTTGGTCAACAGCTGTCTCTCTCTCTCAGCCACGACCAGTTAGTCAACAGCTGTCTCTCTCGCTCAGCCACGATCAGTTGGTCAACAGCTGTCTCTCTCTCAGCCACGACCAGTTGGTCAAAAGCTGTCTCTCTCTCTCAGCCACGATCAGTTGGTCAACAGCTGTCTCTCTCTCTCAGCCACGACCAGTTGGTCAAAAGCTGTCTCTCTCTCTCAGCCACGATCAGTTGGTCAACAGCTGTCTCTCTCTCAGCCACGACCAGTTGGTCAACAGCTGTCTCTATCTCAGCCACGACCAGTTGGTCAACAGCGGTCTCTGTCTCAGCCACGACCAGTTGGTCAACAGCTGTCTCTCTCAGCCAAGACCAGTTGGTCAACAGCTGTCTCTCTCTCAGCCAAGACCAGTTGGTCAACAGCTGTCTCTCTCTCAGCCATGACCAGTTGGTCAACAGCTGTCTCTCTCTCAGCCACGACCAGTTGGTCAACATCTGTCTCTCTCTCTCAGCCACGACCAGTTGGTCAACATCTGTCTCTCTCTCTCAGCCAAGACCAGTTGGTCAACAGCTGTCTCTCTCTCTCAGCCACGACCAGTTGGTCAACATCTGTCTCTCTCTCTCAGCCAAGACCAGTTGGTCAACAGCTGTCTCTCTCTCAGCCACAACCAGTTAGTCAACAGCTGTCTCTCTCTCTCAGCCATGACCAGTTGGTCAACAGCTGTCTCTCTCAGCCACGACCAGTTAGTCAACAGCTGTGTCTCTCTCAGCTACGATCAGTTGGTCAACAGCTGTCTCTCTCTCTCAGCCACGACCAGTTGGTCAACAGCTGTCTCTCTCTCAGCCACGACCAGTTGGTCAACAGCTGTCTCTCTCTCAGCCACGATCAGTTGGTCAACAGCTGTGTCTCTCTCAGCCACGATCAGTTGGTCAACAGCTGTCTCTCTCTCTCAGCCACGACCAGTTGGTCAAAGGCTGTGTCTATCTCAGCCACGACCAGTTGGTCAAAAGCTGTGTCTCTCTCAGCTACGATCAGTTGGTCAACAGCTGTCTCTATCTCAGCCACGAACAGTTGGTCAAAAGCTGTGTCTCTCTCAGCTACGATCAGTTGGTCAACAGCTGTCTCTCTCAGCTACGATCAGTTGGTCAACAGCTGTCTCTCTCTCAGCCACGACCAGTTGGTCAACAGCTGTCTCTCTCTCAGCCACGACCAGTTGGTCAACAGCTGTCTCTCTCTCAGCCACGACCAGTTAGTCAACAGCTGTCTCTCTCGCTCAGCCACGATCAGTTGGTCAACAGCTGTCTCTCTCTCAGCCACGATCAGTTGGTCAACAGCTGTCTCTCTCTCTCAGCCACGACCAGTTGGTCAACAGCTGTCTCTCTCTCAGCCACGACCAGTTGGTCAACAGCTGTCTCTCTCTCTCAGCCACGACCAGTTGGTCAACAGCTGTCTCTCTCTCAGCCACGACCAGTTGGTCAACAGCTGTCTCTCTCTCAGCCACGACCAGTTGGTCAACAGCTGTCTCTCTCTCAGCTACGATCAGTTAGTCAACAGCTGTCTCTCTCGCTCAGCCACGATCAGTTAGTCAACAGCTGTCTCTCTCAGCTACGATCAGTTGGTCAACAGCTGTCTCTCTCTCAGCTACGACCAGTTAGTCAACAGCTGTCTCTCTCTCAGCCACGACCAGTTAGTCAACAGCTGTCTCTCTCTCAGCCACGACCAGTTAGTCAACAGCTGTGTCTCTCTCAGCCACGACCAGTTGGTCAACAGCTGTCTCTCTCTCAGCTCGATCAGTTAGTCAACAGCTGTCTCTCTCTCAGCCACCAGTTGGTCAACAGCTGTCTCTCTCTCAGCCACGACAGTTAGTCAGCTGTGTCTCTGGTCATCAGTTGGTCAACAGCTGTCTCTCTCTCAGCTACGATCAGTTGGTCAACAGCTGTCTCTCTCTCAGCCACGATCAGTTGGTCAACAGCTGTCTCTCTCTCTCAGCCACGATCAGTTGGTCAACAGCTGTCTCTCTCTCAGCCACGACCAGTTGGTCAAAAGCTGTGTCTCTCTCAGCTACGATCAGTTGGTCAACAGCTGTCTCTCTCTCAGCCACGATCAGTTGGTCAACAGCTGTCTCTCTCTCAACCACGATCAGTTGGTCAACAGCTGTCTCTCTCTCAGCCACGACCAGTTGGTCAACAGATCAGTTAGTCAACAGCTGTCTCTCTCAACCACGATCAGTTGGTCAACAGCTGTCTCTCTCTCAGCTACGATCAGTTAGTCAACAGCTGTCTCTCTCTCAGCCACGACCAGTTGGTCAACAGCTGTCTCTCTCTCAGCCACGATCAGTTGGTCAACAGCTGTGTCTCTCTCAGCTACGATCAGTTGGTCAACAGCTGTCTCTCTCTCAGCCACGATCAGTTGGTCAACAGCTGTCTCTCTCTCAGCCACGATCAGTTGGTCAACAGCTGTCTCTCTCTCTCAGCTACGATCAGTTGGTCAACAGCTGTCTCTCTCTCAGCCACGACCAGTTGGTCAACAGCTGTCTCTCTCTCAGCTACGATCAGTTGGTCAACAGCTGTCTCTCTCTCTCAGCCACGATCAGTTGGTCAACAGCTGTCTCTCTCTCAGCTACGATCAGTTGGTCAACAGCTGTCTCTCTCTCAGCCACGACCAGTTGGTCAACAGCTGTCTCTCTCTCTCAGCTACGATCAGTTGGTCAACAGCTGTCTCTCTCTCAGCCACGACCAGTTGGTCAACAGCTGTCTCTCTCTCTCAGCCACGACCAGTTGGTCAACAGCTGTCTCTCTCTCAGCCACGATCAGTTAGTCAACAGCTGTCTCTCTCTCAACCACGATCAGTTGGTCAACAGCTGTCTCTCTCTCAGCTACGATCAGTTGGTCAACAGCTGTCTCTCTCTCAGCCACGACCAGTTGGTCAACAGCTGTCTCTCTCTCAGCCACGATCAGTTAGTCAACAGCTGTGTCTCTCTCAGCTACGATCAGTTGGTCAACAGCTGTCTCTCTCTCAGCCACGATCAGTTGGTCAACAGCTGTCTCTCTCTCTCAGCCACGATCAGTTGGTCAACAGCTGTCTCTCTCTCAGCCACGACCAGTTGGTCAAAAGCTGTGTCTCTCTCAGCTACGATCAGTTGGTCAACAGCTGTCTCTCTCTCAGCCACGACCAGTTGGTCAACAGCTGTCTCTCTCTCAGCCACGACCAGTTGGTCAACAGCTGTCTCTCTCTCAGCCACGATCAGTTGGTCAACAGCTGTCTCTCTCTCAGCCACGACCAGTTGGTCAACAGCTGTCTCTCTCTCAGCTACGATCAGTTGGTCAACAGCTGTCTCTCTCTCACCAGTTGGTCAACAGCTGTCTCTCTCTCAGCCACGATCAGTTGGTCAACAGCTGTCTCTCTCTCAGCCACGACCAGTTGGTCAACAGCTGTCTCTCTCTCAGCCACGATCAGTTGGTCAACAGCTGTCTCTCTCTCAGCTACGATCAGTTAGTCAACAGCTGTCTCTCTCTCAGCCACGACCAGTTGGTCAACAGCTGTCTCTCTCTCAGCCACGATCAGTTAGTCAACAGCTGTGTCTCTCTCAGCTACGATCAGTTGGTCAACAGCTGTCTCTCTCTCAGCCACGATCAGTTGGTCAACAGCTGTCTCTCTCTCTCAGCCACGATCAGTTGGTCAACAGCTGTCTCTCTCTCTCAGCTACGATCAGTTGGTCAACAGCTGTCTCTCTCTCAGCCACGACCAGTTGGTCAACAGCTGTCTCTCTCTCAGCTACAATCAGTTGGTCAACAGCTGTCTCTCTCTCAGCCACGATCAGTTGGTCAACAGCTGTCTCTCTCTCTCAGCCACGATCAGTTGGTCAACAGCTGTCTCTCTCTCAGCCACGACCAGTTGGTCAAAAGCTGTGTCTCTCTCAGCTACGATCAGTTGGTCAACAGCTGTCTCTCTCTCAGCCACGACCAGTTGGTCAACAGCTGTCTCTCTCTCAGCCACGATCAGTTGGTCAACAGCTGTCTCTCTCTCAGCCACGACCAGTTGGTCAACAGCTGTCTCTCTCTCAGCCACGACCAGTTGGTCAACAGCTGTCTCTCTCTCAGCTACGATCAGTTGGTCAACAGCTGTCTCTCTCTCAGCCACGACCAGTTGGTCAACAGCTGTCTCTCTCTCAGCCACGATCAGTTGGTCAACAGCTGTCTCTCTCTCAGCCACGACCAGTTGGTCAACAGCTGTCTCTCTCTCAGCTACGATCAGTTGGTCAACAGCTGTCTCTCTCTCAGCCACGACCAGTTGGTCAACAGCTGTCTCTCTCTCAGCCACGACAACAGTTGGTCAACAGCTGTCTCTCTCTCAGCCACGATCAGTTGGTCAACAGCTGTCTCTCTCTCAGCCACGATCAGTTGGTCAACAGCTGTCTCTCTCTCAGCCACGACCAGTTGGTCAAAAGCTGTGTCTCTCTCAGCTACGATCAGTTGGTCAACAGCTGTCTCTCTCTCAGCCACGACCAGTTGGTCAACAGCTGTCTCTCTCTCAGCCACGACCAGTTGGTCAACAGCTGTCTCTCTCTCAGCCACGATCAGTTGGTCAACAGCTGTCTCTCTCTCAGCCACGACCAGTTGGTCAACAGCTGTCTCTCTCTCTCAGCTACGATCAGTTGGTCAACAGCTGTCTCTCTCTCAGCCACGACCAGTTGGTCAACAGCTGTCTCTCTCTCAACCACGATCAGTTGGTCAACAGCTGTCTCTCTCTCAGCCACGACCAGTTGGTCAACAGCTGTCTCTCTCTCAGCCACGATCAGTTGGTCAACAGCTGTCTCTCTCTCAGCTACGATCAGTTGGTCAACAGCTGTCTCTCTCTCAGCCACGACCAGTTGGTCAACAGCTGTCTCTCTCAGCCACGATCAGTTGGTCAACAGCTGTCTCTCTCTCAGCCACGATCAGTTGGTCAACAGCTGTCTCTCTCTCAGCCACGATCAGTTGGTCAACAGCTGTCTCTCTCTCTCAGCCACGATCAGTTGGTCAACAGCTGTCTCTCTCTCTCAGCTACGATCAGTTGGTCAACAGCTGTCTCTCTCTCAGCCACGACCAGTTGGTCAACAGCTGTCTCTCTCTCAGCTACAATCAGTTGGTCAACAGCTGTCTCTCTCTCAGCCACGATCAGTTGGTCAACAGCTGTCTCTCTCTCTCAGCCACGATCAGTTGGTCAACAGCTGTCTCTCTCTCAGCCACGACCAGTTGGTCAACAGCTGTCTCTCTCTCAGCCACGATCAGTTGGTCAACAGCTGTCTCTCTCTCAGCCACGACCAGTTGGTCAACAGCTGTCTCTCTCTCAACCACGATCAGTTGGTCAACAGCTGTCTCTCTCTCAGCCACGACCAGTTGGTCAACAGCTGTCTCTCTCTCAGCCACGATCAGTTAGTCAACAGCTGTCTCTCTCTCAACCACGATCAGTTGGTCAACAGCTGTCTCTCTCTCAGCTACGATCAGTTAGTCAACAGCTGTCTCTCTCTCAGCCACGACCAGTTGGTCAACAGCTGTCTCTCTCTCAGCCACGATCAGTTAGTCAACAGCTGTGTCTCTCTCAGCTACGATCAGTTGGTCAACAGCTGTCTCTCTCTCAGCCACGATCAGTTGGTCAACAGCTGTCTCTCTCTCTCAGCCACGATCAGTTGGTCAACAGCTGTCTCTCTCTCAGCCACGACCAGTTGGTCAAAAGCTGTGTCTCTCTCAGCTACGATCAGTTGGTCAACAGCTGTCTCTCTCTCAGCCACGATCAGTTGGTCAACAGCTGTCTCTCTCTCAGCCACGACCAGTTGGTCTCTCTCTCTCTCAGCTACGATCAGTTGGTCAACAGCTGTCTCTCTCTCAGCCACGACCAGTTGGTCAACAGCTGTCTCTCTCTCAACCACGATCAGTTGGTCAACAGCTGTCTCTCTCTCAGCCACGACCAGTTGGTCAACAGCTGTCTCTCTCTCAGCCACGATCAGTTAGTCAACAGCTGTCTCTCTCTCAACCACGATCAGTTGGTCAACAGCTGTCTCTCTCTCAGCTACGATCAGTTAGTCAACAGCTGTCTCTCTCTCAGCCACGACCAGTTGGTCAACAGCTGTCTCTCTCTCAGCCACGATCAGTTAGTCAACAGCTGTGTCTCTCTCAGCTACGATCAGTTGGTCAACAGCTGTCTCTCTCTCAGCCACGATCAGTTGGTCAACAGCTGTCTCTCTCTCAGCCACGATCAGTTGGTCAACAGCTGTCTCTCTCTCTCAGCTACGATCAGTTGGTCAACAGCTGTCTCTCTCTCAGCCACGACCATTTGGTCAACAGCTGTCTCTCTCTCAGCTACGATCAGTTGGTCAACAGCTGTCTCTCTCTCAGCCACGACCAGTTGGTCAACAGCTGTCTCTCTCTCAGCTACGATCAGTTGGTCAACAGCTGTCTCTCTCTCTCAGCCACGACCATTTGGTCAACAGCTGTCTCTCTCTCAGCCACGACCAGTTAGTCAACAGCTGTGTCTCTCTCAGCCACGACCAGTTGGTCAACAGCTGTCTCTCTCTCTCAGCCACGACCAGTTGGTCAACAGCTGTCTCTCTCTCAGCCACGACCAGTTGGTCAACAGCTGTCTCTCTCTCAGCCACGACCAGTTGGTCAACAGCTGTCTCTCTCTCAGCCACGACCAGTTGGTCAACAGCTGTCTCTCTCTCAGCCATGATCAGTTGGTCAACAGCTGTCTCTCTCTCAGCCACGACCAGTTAGTCAACAGCTGTGTCTCTCTCAGCCACGACCAGTTGGTCAACAGCTGTCTCTCTCTCAGCCACGACCAGTTAGTCAACAGCTGTCTCTCTCTCAGCCACGACCAGTTAGTCAACAGCTGTGTCTCTCTCAGCCACGACCAGTTGGTCAACAGCTGTCTCTCTCTCTCAGTCACGACCAGTTGGTCAAAAGCTGTGTCTCTCTCAGCCACGACCAGTTAGTCAACAGCTGTGTCTCTCTCAGCCACGACCAGTTGGTCAACAGCTGTCTCTCTCTCAACCACGATCAGTTGGTCAACAGCTGTCTCTCTCTCAGCCACGACCAGTTGGTCAACAGCTGTCTCTCTCTCAGCCACGATCAGTTAGTCAACAGCTGTCTCTCTCTCAACAACGATCAGTTGGTCAACAGCTGTCTCTCTCTCAGCTACGATCAGTTAGTCAACAGCTGTCTCTCTCTTAGCCACGACCAGTTGGTCAACAGCTGTCTCTCTCTCAGCCACGATCAGTTAGTCAAGAGCTGTGTCTCTCTCAGCTACGATCAGTTGGTCAACAGCTGTCTCTCTCTCAGCCACGATCAGTTGGTCAACAGCTGTCTCTCTCTCTCAGCCACGATCAGTTGGTCAACAGCTGTCTCTCTCTCTCAGCTACGATCAGTTGGTCAACAGCTGTCTCTCTCTCAGCCACGACCAGTTGGTCAACAGCTGTCTCTCTCTCAGCCACGATCAGTTGGTCAACAGCTGTCTCTCTCTCAGCCACGACCAGTTGGTCAACAGCTGTCTCTCTCTCTCAGCTACGATCAGTTGGTCAACAGCTGTCTCTCTCTCTCAGCCACGACCAGTTGGTCAACAGCTGTCTCTCTCTCAGCCACGACCAGTTAGTCAACAGCTGTGTCTCTCTCAGCCACGACCAGTTGGTCAACAGCTGTCTCTCTCTCAGCCACGACCAGTTGGTCAACAGCTGTCTCTCTCTCAGCCACGACCAGTTGGTCAACAGCTGTCTCTCTCTCAGCCACGACCAGTTGGTCAACAGCTGTCTCTCTCTCAGCCACGACCAGTTGGTCAACAGCTGTCTCTCTCTCAGCCATGATCAGTTGGTCAACAGCTGTCTCTCTCTCAGCTACGATCAGTTGGTCAACAGCTGTCTCTCTCTCAGCCACGATCAGTTGGTTAACAGCTGTCTCTCTCTCTCAGCCACGACCAGTTGGTCAACAGCTGTCTCTCTCTCAGCCACGACCAGTTGGTCAACAGCTGTCTCTCTCTCTCAGCCACGACCAGTTGGTCAACAGCTGTCTCTCTCTCAGCCACGACCAGTTGGTCAACAGCTGTCTCTCTCTCAGCCACGACCAGTTGGTCAACAGCTGTCTCTCTCAGCCACGTTGGTCAACAGCTGTCTCAGCCACGACCAGTGGTCAACAGCTGTCTCTCTCAGCCACGACCAGTTGGTCAACAGCTGTCTCTCTCTCTCAGCCACGACCAGTTGGTCAACAGCTGTCTCTCTCTCAGCCACGACCAGTTGGTCAACAGCTGTCTCTCTCTCAGCCACGACCAGTTAGTCAACAGCTGTGTCTCTCTCAGCCACGACCAGTTGGTCAACAGCTGTCTCTCTCTCAGCCACGACCAGTTAGTCAACAGCTGTCCCTCTCTCTCAGCCACGATCAGTTGGTCAACAGCTGTCTCTCTCTCAGCCACGACCAGTTAGTCAACAGCTGTCTCTCTCTCAGCCACGACCAGTTAGTCAACAGCTGTCTCTCTCTCAGCCACGACCAGTTGGTCAACAGCTGTCTCTCTCTCAGCCACGACCAGTTAGTCAACAGCTGTCTCTCTCTCAGCCACGACCAGTTGGTCAACAGCTGTCTCTCTCTCAGCCACGACCAGTTGGTCAACAGCTGTCTCTCTCTCAGCCACGACCAGTTAGTCAACAGCTGTCTCTCTCTCAGCCACGACCAGTTGGTCAACAGCTGTCTCTCTCTCTCAGCTACGACCAGTTGGTCAACAGCTGTCTCTCTCTCAGCCACGACCAGTTGGTCAACAGCTGTCTCTCTCTCAGCCACGACCAGTTGGTCAACAGCTGTCTCTCTCTCAGCCACGACCAGTTGGTCAACAGCTGTCTCTCTCTCAGCCACGACCAGTTGGTCAACAGCTGTCTCTCTCTCAGCCACGATCAGTTGGTCAACAGCTGTCTCTCTCAGCCACGACCAGTTGGTCAACAGCTGTCTCTCTCTCAGCCACGACCAGTTGGTCAACAGCTGTCTCTCTCTCAGCCACGACCACTTGGTCAACAGCTGTCTCTCTCTCAGCCACGACCAGTTGGTCAACATCTGTCTCTCTCAGCCACGACCAGTTGGTCAACAGCTGTCTCTCTCTCAGCCACGACCAGTTGGTCAACAGCTGTCTCTCTCTCAGCCACGACCAGTTGGTCAACAGCTGTCTCTCTCAGCCACGACCAGTTGGTCAACAGCTGTCAGCCACGACCAGTTGGTCAACAGCTGTCTCTCTCTCTCAGCTACGACCAGTTGGTCAACAGCTGTCTCTCTCTCAGCCACGACCAGTTGGTCAACAGCTGTCTCTCTCTCAGCCACGACCAGTTGGTCAACAGCTGTCTCTCTCTCAGCCACGACCAGTTAGTCAACAGCTGTCTCTCTCTCTCAGCCACGACCAGTTGGTCAACAGCTGTCTCTCTCTCAGCCACGATCAGTTGGTCAACAGCTGTCTCTCTCTCAGCCACGACCAGTTGGTCAACAGCTGTCTCTCTCTCAGCCACGACCAGTTGGTCAACAGCTGTCTCTCTCTCAGCCACGACCAGTTGGTCAACAGCTGTCTCTCTCTCAGCCACGACCAGTTAGTCAACAGCTGTCTCTCTCTCTCAGTTAGTCAACAGCTGTGTCTCTCTCAGCCACAGTTGGTCAACAGCTGTCTCTCTCAGCCACGACCAGTTGGTCAACAGCTGTCTCTCTCTCAGCCACGATCAGTTGGTCAACAGCTGTCTCTCTCTCAGCCACGATCAGTTAGTCAACAGCTGTCTCTCTCTCAACCACGATCAGTTGGTCAACAGCTGTCTCTCTCTCAGCTACGATCAGTTAGTCAACAGCTGTCTCTCTCTCAGCCACGACCAGTTGGTCAACAGCTGTCTCTCTCTCAGCCACGATCAGTTGGTCAACAGCTGTCTCTCTCTCAGCCACGATCAGTTAGTCAACAGCTGTCTCTCTCTCAGCTCGATCAGTTGGTCAACAGCTGTCTCTCTCTCAGCGATCAGTTGGTCAACAGCTGTCTCTCTCTCAGCCACGATCAGTTGGTCAACAGCTGTCTCTCTCTCAGCCACGACCAGTTGGTCAAAAGCTGTGTCTCTCTCAGCTATGATCAGTTGGTCAACAGCTGTCTCTCTCTCAGCCACGATCAGTTGGTCAACAGCTGTCTCTCTCTCAGCCACGACCAGTTGGTCAACAGCTGTCTCTCTCTCTCAGCTACGATCAGTTGGTCAACAGCTGTCTCTCTCTCAGCCACGACCAGTTGGTCAACAGCTGTCTCTCTCAGCCACGACCAGTTGGTCAACAGCTGTCTCTCTCTCAGCCACGACCAGTTGGTCAGGCTGTCAGCTACGACCAGTTGGTCAACAGCTGTCTCTCTCTCAGCCACGATCAGTTGGTCAACAGCTGTCTCTCTCTCAGCCACGACCAGTTGGTCAACAGCTGTCTCTCTCTCAGCCACGACCAGTTGGTCAACAGCTGTCTCTCTCTCAGCCACGACCAGTTGGTCAACAGCTGTCTCTCTCAGCCACGACCAGTTGGTCAACAGCTGTCTCTCTCTCAGCCACGACCAGTTGGTCAACAGCTGTCTCTCTCTCAGCCACGACCAGTTGGTCAACAGCTGTCTCTCTCTCAGCCACGACCAGTTGGTCAACAGCTGTCTCTCTCTCAGCCACGACCAGTTGGTCAACAGCTGTCTCTCTCTCTCAGCCACGACCAGTTGGTCAACAGCTGTCTCTCTCTCAGCCACGACCAGTTGGTCAACAGCTGTCTCTCTCTCAGCCACGACCAGTTGGTCAACAGCTGTCTCTCTCTCAGCCACGACCAGTTGGTCAACAGCTGTCTCTCTCTCAGCCACGACCAGTTGGTCAACAGCTGTCTCTCTCTCAGCCACGACCAGTTGGTCAACAGCTGTCTCTCTCTCAGCCACGACCAGTTGGTCAACAGCTGTCTCTCTCTCAGCCACGACCAGTTGGTCAACAGCTGTCTCTCTCTCAGCCACGATCAGTTAGTCAACAGCTGTCTCTCTCTCAGCCACGACCAGTTGGTCAACAGCTGTCTCTCTCTCTCAGTTGGTCAACAGCTGTCTCTCTCTCACCAGTTGGTCAACAGCTGTCTCTCTCTCAGCCACGACCAGTTGGTCAACAGCTGTCTCTCTCTCAGCCACGACCAGTTAGTCAACAGCTGTGTCTCTCTCAGCTATGATCAGTTGGTCAACAGCTGTCTCTCTCTCAGCCACGATCAGTTGGTCAACAGCTGTCTCTCTCTCTCAGCCACGATCAGTTGGTCAACAGCTGTCTCTCTCTCAGCCACGACCAGTTGGTCAACAGCTGTCTCTCTCAGCCACGATCAGTTGGTCAACAGCTGTCTCTCTCTCAGCCACGACCAGTTGGTCAACAGCTGTCTCTCTCTCAGCCACGACCAGTTGGTCAACAGCTGTCTCTCTCTCTCAGCTACGATCAGTTGGTCAACAGCTGTCTCTCTCTCAGCCACGACCAGTTGGTCAACAGCTGTCTCTCTCTCAGCCACGATCAGTTGGTCAACAGCTGTCTCTCTCTCAGCCACGACCAGTTGGTCAACAGCTGTCTCTCTCTCAGCCACGATCAGTTAGTCAACAGCTGTCTCTCTCTCAACCACGATCAGTTGGTCAACAGCTGTCTCTCTCTCAGCCACGATCAGTTGGTCAACAGCTGTCTCTCTCTCAGCTACGACCAGTTGGTCAACAGCTGTCTCTCTCTCAGCCACGATCAGTTACAACAGTTGTCAGCTACGATCAGCTGTCAACAGCTCTCTCTCAGCCACGATCAGTTGGTCAACAGCTGTCTCTCTCTCAGCCACGATCAGTTGGTCAACAGCTGTCTCTCTCTCTCAGCTACGATCAGTTGGTCAACAGCTGTCTCTCTCTCAGCCACGACCAGTTGGTCAACAGCTGTCTCTCTCTCAGCTACGATCAGTTGGTCAACAGCTGTCTCTCTCTCAGCCACGACCAGTTGGTCAACAGCTGTCTCTCTCTCAGCCACGATCAGTTGGTCAACAGCTGTCTCTCTCTCAGCCACGACCAGTTGGTCAACAGCTGTCTCTCTCTCAGCCACGACCAGTTGGTCAACAGCTGTCTCTCTCAGCCACGACCAGTTGGTCAACAGCTGTCTCTCTCTCAGCCACGACCAGTTGGTCAACAGCTGTCTCTCTCTCAGCCACGACCAGTTGGTCAACAGCTGTCTCTCTCTCAGCCACGACCAGTTGGTCAACAGCTGTCTCTCTCTCAGCCACGACCAGTTGGTCAACAGCTGTCTCTCTCTCAGCCATGATCAGTTGGTCAACAGCTGTCTCTCTCAGCCACGACCAGTTGGTCAACAGCTGTCTCTCTCTCAGCCACGACCAGTTAGTCAACAGCTGTCTCTCTCTCAGCCACGACCAGTTGGTCAACAGCTGTCTCTCTCTCAGCCACGACCAGTTGGTCAACAGCTGTCTCTCTCTCAGCCACGACCAGTTGGTCAACAGCTGTCTCTCTCTCAGCCACGACCAGTTGGTCAACAGCTGTCTCTCTCTCAGCCACGACCAGTTGGTCAACAGCTGTGTCTCTCTCAGCCACGATCAGTTGGTCAACAGCTGTCTCTCTCTCTCAGCTACGATCAGTTGGTCAACAGCTGTCTCTCTCTCAGCCACGACCAGTTGGTCAACAGCTGTCTCTCTCTCAGCCACGACCAGTTGGTCAACAGCTGTCTCTCTCTCAGCCACGACCAGTTGGTCAACAGCTGTCTCTCTCAGCCACGATCAGTTAGTCAACAGCTGTCTCTCTCTCAGCCACGATCAGTTGGTCAACAGCTGTCTCTCTCTCAGCTACGATCAGTTAGTCAACAGCTGTCTCTCTCTCAGCCACGACCAGTTGGTCAACAGCTGTCTCTCTCTCAGCCACGATCAGTTAGTCAACAGCTGTGTCTCTCTCAGCTACGATCAGTTGGTCAACAGCTGTCTCTCTCTCAGCCACGATCAGTTGGTCAACAGCTGTCTCTCTCTCAGCCACGATCAGTTGGTCAACAGCTGTCTCTCTCTCAGCTACGATCAGTTGGTCAACAGCTGTCTCTCTCTCAGCCACGACCAGTTGGTCAACAGCTGTCTCTCTCTCAGCTACGATCAGTTGGTCAACAGCTGTCTCTCTCTCAGCCACGACCAGTTGGTCAACAGCTGTCTCTCTCTCTCAGCTACGATCAGTTGGTCAACAGCTGTCTCTCTCTCAGCCACGACCAGTTGGTCAACAGCTGTCTCTCTCTCAGCCACGACCAGTTGGTCAACAGCTGTCTCTCTCTCAGCCACGACCAGTTGGTCAACAGCTGTCTCTCTCTCAGCCACGACCAGTTGGTCAACAGCTGTCTCTCTCTCAGCCACGACCAGTTGGTCAACAGCTGTCTCTCTCTCAGCCACGACCAGTTGGTCAACAGCTGTCTCTCTCTCAGCCACGACCAGTTGGTCAACAGCTGTCTCTCTCTCAGCCACGATCAGTTGGTCAACAGCTGTCTCTCTCTCAGCTACGACCAGTTGGTCAACAGCTGTCTCTCTCTCAGCCACGACCAGTTGGTCAACAGCTGTCTCTCTCTCAGCCACGACCAGTTGGTCAACAGCTGTCTCTCTCTCAGCCACGACCAGTTGGTCAACAGCTGTCTCTCTCTCAGCCACGACCAGTTGGTCAGTTGGTCAACAGCTGTCTCTCTCTCAGCCACGACCAGTTGGTCAAAAGCTGTGTCTCTCTCAGCTACGATCAGTTAGTCAACAGCTGTCTCTCTCGCTCAGCCACGATCAGTTAGTCAACAGCTGTCTCTCTCAGCTACGATCAGTTGGTCAACAGCTGTCTCTCTCTCAGCTACGACCAGTTAGTCAACAGCTGTCTCTCTCTCAGCCACGACCAGTTAGTCAACAGCTGTCTCTCTCTCTCAGCCACGACCAGTTAGTCAACAGCTGTGTCTCTCTCAGCCACGACCAGTTGGTCAACAGCTGTCTCTCTCTCTCAGTCACGACCAGTTGGTCAAAAGCTGTGTCTCTCTCAGCCACGACCAGTTAGTCAACAGCTGTGTCTCTCTCAGCCACGACCAGTTGGTCAACAGCTGTCTCTCTCTCAGCCACGACCAGTTAGTCAACAGCTGTGTCTCTCTCAGCCACGACCAGTTGGTCAACAGCTGTCTCTCTCTCTCAGCCACGACCAGTTGGTCAACAGCTGTCTCTCTCTCAGCCACGACCAGTTAGTCAACAGCTGTCTCTCTCTCAGCCACGACCAGTTGGTCAACAGCTGTCTCTCTCTCAGCCACGACCAGTTGGTCAACAGCTGTCTCTCTCTCAGCCACGACCAGTTGGTCAACAGCTGTCTCTCTCTCAGCCACGACCAGTTGGTCAACAGCTGTCTCTCTCTCAGCCACGACCAGTTAGTCAACAGCTGTCTCTCTCTCAGCCACGACCAGTTGGTCAACAGCTGTCTCTCTCTCAGCTCAACAGCTGTCTCTCTCAGCCACGACCAGTTAGTCAACAGCTGTCTCTCTCTCAGCCACGACCAGTTGGTCAACAGCTGTCTCTCTCTCAGCCACGACCAGTTGGTCAACAGCTGTCTCTCTCTCAGCCACGACCAGTTGGTCAACAGCTGTCTCTCTCTCTCAGCCACGACCAGTTGGTCAACAGCTGTCTCTCTCTCAGCCACGACCAGTTGGTCAACAGCTGTGCCACGACCAGTTGGTCAACAGCTGTCTCTCTCTCAGCCACGACCAGTTGGTCAACAGCTGTCTCTCTCTCTCAGCCACGACCAGTTGGTCAACAGCTGTCTCTCTCTCAGCTGATCTGGTCAACAGCTGTCTCTCTCTCAGCCACGACCAGTTGGTCAACAGCTGTCTCTCTCTCAGCCACGACCAGTTGGTCAACAGCTGTCTCTCTCTCAGCCACGACCAGTTGGTCAACAGCTGTCTCTCTCTCAGCCACGACCAGTTGGTCAACAGCTGTCTCTCTCTCAGCCACGACCAGTTGGTCAACAGCTGTCTCTCTCTCAGCCACGACCAGTTGGTCAGTTGGTCAGCCAGCTGTGTCTCTCTCAGCCACGACCAGTTGGTCAACAGCTGTCTCTCTCTCTCAGCTACGACCAGTTGGTCAACAGCTGTC
Source organism: Oncorhynchus nerka (assembly GCF_034236695.1). Taxonomy (NCBI): domain Eukaryota; kingdom Metazoa; phylum Chordata; class Actinopteri; order Salmoniformes; family Salmonidae; genus Oncorhynchus; species Oncorhynchus nerka. Next base: position 11,604,184 of record NC_088404.1, on the reverse strand, counting down.
TCTCTCTCAGCCACGACCAGTTGGTCAACAGCTGTCTCTCTCTCAGCCACGACCAGTTGGTCAACAGCTGTCTCTCTCTCAGCCACGACCAGTTGGTCAACAGCTGTCTCTCTCTCAGCCACGACCAGTTGGTCAACAGCTGTCTCTCTCTCAGCCACGATCAGTTGGTCAACAGCTGTCTCTCTCTCAGCCACGACCAGTTGGTCAACATCTGTCTCTCTCAGCCACGACCAGTTGGTCAACAGCTGTCTCTCTCTCAGCCACGACCAGTTGGTCAACAGCTGTCTCTCTCAGCCACGACCAGTTGGTCAACAGCTGTCTCTCTCTCAGCCACGACCAGTTGGTCAACAGCTGTCTCTCTCTCAGCCACGACCAGTTGGTCAACAGCTGTCTCTCTCTCTCAGCCACGACCAGTTGGTCAACAGCTGTCTCTCTCTCAGCCACGACCAGTTGGTCAACAGCTGTCAGCCACGACCAGTTGGTCAACAGCTGTCTCTCTCTCAGCCACGACCAGTTGGTCAACAGCTGTCTCTCTCTCAGCCACGACCAGTTGGTCAACAGCTGTCTCTCTCTCAGCCAGTTGGTCAACGATCCAGTTGGTCAACAGCTGTCTCTCTCAGCCACGATCAGTTGGTCAACAGCTGTCTCTCTCTCAGCCACGATCAGTTGGTCAACAGCTGTCTCTCTCTCAGCCACGATCAGTTGGTCAACAGCTGTCTCTCTCTCAGCTACGATCAGTTAGTCAACAGCTGTCTCTCTCTCAGCCAGACCAGTTGGTCAACAGCTGTCTCTCTCTCAGCCACGATCAGTTGGTCAACAGCTGTCTCTCTCTCAGCCACGATCAGTTGGTCAACAGCTGTCTCTCTCTCAGCTACGATCAGTTGGTCAACAGCTGTCTCTCTCTCAGCCACGACCAGTTGGTCAACAGCTGTCTCTCTCTCAGCCATGATCAGTTGGTCAACAGCTGTCTCTCTCTCAGCTACGATCAGTTGGTCAACAGCTGTCTCTCTCTCAGCCACGATCAGTTGGTCAACAGCTGTCTCTCTCTCAGCCACGATCAGTTGGTCAACAGCTGTCTCTCTCTCTCAGCTACGATCAGTTGGTCAACAGCTGTCTCTCTCTCAGCCACGACCAGTTGGTCAACAGCTGTCTCTCTCTCAGCTACGATCAGTTGGTCAACAGCTGTCTCTCTCTCAGCCACGACCAGTTGGTCAACAGCTGTCTCTCTCTCAACCACGATCAGTTGGTCAACAGCTGTCTCTCTCTCAGCCACGACCAGTTGGTCAACAGCTGTCTCTCTCTCTCCACGATCAGTTGGTCAGTCTGGTTGGTCAACAGCTGTCTCTCTCTCAGCCACGACCAGTTGGTCAACAGCTGTCTCTCTCTCAGCCACGACCAGTTGGTCAACAGCTGTCTCTCTCTCAGCCACGACCAGTTGGTCAACAGCTGTCTCTCTCTCAGCCACGACCAGTTGGTCAACAGCTGTCTCTCTCTCAGCCACGACCAGTTGGTCAAAAGCTGTGTCTCTCTCAGCTACGATCAGTTAGTCAACAGCTGTCTCTCTCGCTCAGCCACGATCAGTTAGTCAACAGCTGTCTCTCTCAGCTACGATCAGTTGGTCAACAGCTGTCTCTCTCTCAGCCACGACCAGTTGGTCAACAGCTGTCTCTCTCTCAGCCACGACCAGTTGGTCAACAGCTGTCTCTCTCTCTCAGCCACGACCAGTTGGTCAACAGCTGTCTCTCTCTCTCAGCCACGACCAGTTGGTCAACAGCTGTCTCTCTCTCTCAGTCACGACCAGTTGGTCAACAGCTGTGTCTCTCTCAGCCACGACCAGTTGGTCAACAGCTGTCTCTCTCTCAGCCACGACCAGTTGGTCAACAGCTGTCTCTCTCTCAGCCACGACCAGTTAGTCAACAGCTGTCTCTCTCTCAGCCACGACCAGTTGGTCAACAGCTGTCTCTCTCTCAGCCACGACCAGTTGGTCAACAGCTGTCTCTCTCTCAGTTGGTCAACAGCTGTCTCTCTCAGCCACGACCAGTTGGTCAACAGCTGTCTCTCTCTCAGCCACGACCAGTTGGTCAACAGCTGTCTCTCTCTCAGCCACGACCAGTTGGTCAACAGCTGTCTCTCTCTCAGCCACGACCAGTTGGTCAACAGCTGTCTCTCTCAGCCACGACCAGTTGGTCAACAGCTGTCTCTCTCTCAGCCACGATCAGTTGGTCAACAGCTGTCTCTCTCTCAGCCACGACCAGTTAGTCAACAGCTGTCTCTCTCTCAGCCACGACCAGTTGGTCAACAGCTGTCTCTCTCAGCCACGACCAGTTGGTCAACAGCTGTCTCTCTCTCAGCCACGACCAGTTGGTCAACAGCTGTCTCTCTCTCTCAGCCACGACCAGTTGGTCAACAGCTGTCTCTCTCTCAGCCACGACCAGTTGGTCAACAGCTGTCTCTCTCTCAGCCACGACCAGTTGGTCAACAGCTGTCTCTCTCTCAGCCACGACCAGTTGGTCAACAGCTGTCTCTCTCTCTCAGCTACGACCAGTTGGTCAACAGTTTGGTCAACAGCTGTCTCTCTCTCAGCCACGACCAGTTGGTCAACAGCTGTCTCTCTCTCAGCCACGACCAGTTAGTCAACAGCTGTCTCTCTCTCTCAGCCACGACCAGTTGGTCAACAGCTGTCTCTCTCTCAGCCACGATCAGTTGGTCAACAGCTGTCTCTCTCTCAGCCACGACCAGTTGGTCAACAGCTGTCTCTCTCTCAGCCACGACCAGTTGGTCAACAGCTGTCTCTCTCTCAGCCACGACCAGTTGGTCAACAGCTGTCTCTCTCTCAGCCACGACCAGTTGGTCAACAGCTGTCTCTCTCAGCCACGACCAGTTGGTCAACAGCTGTCTCTCTCTCAGCCACGACCAGTTGGTCAACAGCTGTCTCTCTCTCAGCCACGACCAGTTGGTCAACAGCTGTCTCTCTCTCAGCCACGACCAGTTGGTCAACAGCTGTCTCTCTCTCAGCCACGACCAGTTGGTCAACAGCTGTCTCTCTCTCTCAGCTACGACCAGTTGGTCAACAGCTGTCTCTCTCTCAGCCACGACCAGTTGGTCAACAGCTGTCTCTCTCTCAGCCACGACCAGTTGGTCAACAGCTGTCTCTCTCAGCCACGACCAGTTGGTCAACAGCTGTCTCTCTCTCAGCCACGACCAGTTGGTCAACAGCTGTCTCTCTCTCAGCCACGACCAGTTGGTCAACAGCTGTCTCTCTCTCAGCCACGACCAGTTGGTCAACAGCTGTCTCTCTCTCAGCCACGACCAGTTGGTCAACAGCTGTCTCTCTCTCAGCCACGACCAGTTGGTCAACAGCTGTCTCTCTCAGCCACGACCAGTTGGTCAACAGCTGTCTCTCTCTCAGCCACGACCAGTTGGTCAACAGCTGTCTCTCTCTCAGCCACGACCAGTTGGTCAACAGCTGTCTCTCTCTCAGCCACGACCAGTTGGTCAACAGCTGTCTCTCTCTCAGCCACGACCAGTTGGTCAACAGCTGTCTCTCTCTCAGCCACGACCAGTTGGTCAACAGCTGTCTCTCTCTCAGCCACGACCAGTTGGTCAACAGCTGTCTCTCTCAGCCACGACCAGTTGGTCAACAGCTGTCTCTCTCTCAGCCACGACCAGTTGGTCAACAGCTGTCTCTCTCTCAGCCACGACCAGTTGGTCAACAGCTGTCTCTCTCTCAGCCACGACCAGTTGGTCAACAGCTGTCTCTCTCTCAGCCACGACCAGTTGGTCAACAGCTGTCTCTCTCTCAGCCACGACCAGTTGGTCAACAGCTGTCTCTCTCAGCTCGATCAGTTGGTCAACAGCTGTCTCTCTCTCAGCCACGACCAGTTAGTCAACAGCTGTGTCTCTCTCAGCCACGACCAGTTGGTCAACAGCTGTCTCTCTCTCAGCCACGACCAGTTGGTCAACAGCTGTCTCTCTCTCAGCCACGATCAGTTGGTCAACAGCTGTCTCTCTCTCAGCCACGACCAGTTGGTCAACAGCTGTCTCTCTCTCAGCCACGATCAGTTAGTCAACAGCTGTGTCTCTCTCAGCAGATCAGTTGGTCAACAGCTGTCTCTCTCAGCCACGATCAGTTGGTCAACAGCTGTCTCTCTCTCAGCCACGATCAGTTGGTCAACAGCTGTCTCTCTCTCTCAGCTACGATCAGTTGGTCAACAGCTGTCTGCCACGACCAGTTGGTCAACAGCTGTCTCTCTCTCAGCTACGATCAGTTGGTCAACAGTTTGGTCAACAGCTGTCTCTCTCTCAGCCACGATCAGTTGGTCAACAGCTGTCTCTCTCTCAGCCACGACCAGTTGGTCAACAGCTGTCTCTCTCTCAGCCACGACCAGTTGGTCAACAGCTGTCTCTCTCTCAGCCACGATCAGTTGGTCAACAGCTGTCTCTCTCTCAGCTACGATCAGTTGGTCAACAGCTGTCTCTCTCTCAGTTGGTCAACAGCTGTCTCTCTCTCAGCCACGACCAGTTGGTCAACAGCTGTCTCTCTCTCAGCTACGACCAGTTGGTCAACAGCTGTCTCTCTCTCAGCCACGATCAGTTGGTCAACAGCTGTCTCTCTCTCAGCCACGACCAGTTGGTCAACAGCTGTCTCTCTCTCAGCTACGATCAGTTAGTCAACAGCTGTCTCTCTCAGCTACGATCAGTTGGTCAACAGCTGTCTCTCTCTCAGCCACGACCAGTTGGTCAACAGCTGTCTCTCTCTCAGCCACGACCAGTTAGTCAACAGCTGTGTCTCTCTCAGCCACGACCAGTTGGTCAACAGCTGTCTCTCTCTCAGCCACGACCAGTTAGTCAACAGCTGTCTCTCTCAGCCACGACCAGTTGGTCAACAGCTGTCTCTCTCAGCTCGATCAGTTGGTCAACAGCTGTCTCTCTCAGCTCAGACCAGTTGGTCAACAGCTGTCTCTCTCTCAGCCACGACCAGTTGGTCAACAGCTGTCTCTCTCAGCCACGACCAGTTGGTCAACAGCTGTCTCTCTCAGCCACGACCAGTTGGTCAACAGCTGTCTCTCTCTCTCAGCCACGATCAGTTGGTCAACAGCTGTCTCTCTCTCAGCCACGACCAGTTGGTCAACTGTCTCTCTCTCAGCCACGATCAGTTGGTCAACAGCTGTCTCTCTCTCAGCCACGACCAGTTGGTCAACAGCTGTCTCTCTCTCTCAGCCACGATCAGTTGGTCAACAGCTGTCTCTCTCTCAGCCAGTTGGTCAACAGCTGTCTCTCTCTCAGCCAGTTGGTCAACAGCTGTCTCTCTCTCAGCCACGACGACCAGTTGGTCAAGCAGCTGTCAACAGCTGTCTCTCAGCCACGACCAGTTGGTCAACAGCTGTCTCTCTCTCAGCCACGACCAGTTGGTCAACAGCTGTCTCTCTCTCAGCCACGACCAGTTGGTCAACAGCTGTCTCTCTCTCAGCCACGACCAGTTGGTCAACAGCTGTCTCTCTCTCAGCCACGACCAGTTGGTCAACAGCTGTCTCTCTCTCTCAGCCACGACCAGTTGGTCAACAGCTGTCTCTCTCTCAGCCACGACCAGTTGGTCAACAGCTGTCTCTCTCTCAGCCACGACCAGTTGGTCAACAGCTGTCTCTCTCTCAGCCACGACCAGTTGGTCAACAGCTGTCTCTCTCTCAGCCACGATCAGTTAGTCAACAGCTGTCTCTCTCTCAGCCACGACCAGTTGGTCAACAGCTGTCTCTCTCTCAGCCACGACCAGTTGGTCAACAGCTGTGTCTCTCTCAGCCACGATCAGTTGGTCAACAGCTGTCTCTCTCTCAGCCACGACCAGTTGGTCAACAGCTGTCTCTCTCTCAGCCACGACCAGTTGGTCAACAGCTGTCTCTCTCTCAGCCACGATCAGTTGGTCAACAGCTGTCTCTCTCTCAGCCACGACCAGTTGGTCAACAGCTGTCTCTCTCTCAGCCACGACCAGTTGGTCAACAGCTGTCTCTCTCTCAGCCACGACCAGTTGGTCAAAAGCTGTGTCTCTCTCAGCTACGATCAGTTGGTCAACAGCTGTCTCTCTCTCAGCCACGACCAGTTGGTCAACAGCTGTCTCTCTCTCAGTTGGTCAACAGCTGTCTCTCTCACGACCAGTTGGTCAACAGCTGTCTCTCTCTCAGCCACGACCAGTTGGTCAACAGCTGTCTCTCTCTCAGCCACGACCAGTTGGTCAACAACAGCTGTCTCTCTCTCAGCCACGACCAGTTGGTCAACAGCTGTCTCTCTCAGCTACGACCAGTTGGTCAACAGCTGTCTCTCTCTCAGCACGATCAGTTGGTCAACAGCTGTCTCTCTCTCAGCCACGACCAGTTGGTCAACAGCTGTCTCTCTCTCAGCCACGACCAGTTGGTCAACAGCTGTCTCTCTCTCAGCCACGACCAGTTGGTCAACAGCTGTCTCTCTCTCAGCCACGACCAGTTGGTCAACATCTGTCTCTCTCAGCCACGACCAGTTGGTCAACAGCTGTCTCTCTCTCAGCCACGACCAGTTGGTCAACAGCTGTCTCTCTCTCAGCCACGACCAGTTGGTCAACAGCTGTCTCTCTCAGCCACGACCAGTTGGTCAACAGCTGTGTCTCTCTCAGCTACGACCAGTTGGTCAACAGCTGTCTCTCTCTCTCAGCCACGATCAGTTGGTCAACAGCTGTCTCTCTCTCAGCCACGACCAGTTGGTCAACAGCTGTCTCTCTCAGCCACGACCAGTTGGTCAACAGCTGTCTCTCTCAGCCACGATCAGTTGGTCAACAGCTGTCTCTCTCTCAGCCACCAGTTGGTCAACAGCTGTGTCTCTCTCAGCCACGACCAGTTGGTCAAAAGCTGTGTCTCTCTCAGCTACGATCAGTTGGTCAACAGCTGTCTCTCTCTCAGCCACGACCAGTTGGTCAACAGCTGTGTCTCTCTCAGCTACGATCAGTTGGTCAACAGCTGTCTCTCTCAGCTACGATCAGTTGGTCAACAGCTGTCTCTCTCTCAGCCACGACCAGTTGGTCAACAGCTGTCTCTCTCTCAGCCACGACCAGTTGGTCAAAAGCTGTGTCTCTCTCAGCTACGATCAGTCAACAGCTGTCTCTAGCTCAGCCACGACCAGTTGGTCAAAAGCTGTCTCTCTCAGCTACGATCAGTTGGTCAACAGCTGTCTCTCTCAGCTGCTGTCTCTCTCTCAGCCACGACCAGTTGGTCAACAGCTGTCTCTCTCTCAGCCACGACCAGTTGGTCAACAGCTGTCTCTCTCTCAGCCACGACCAGTTGGTCAACAGCTGTCTCTCTCTCAGCCACGATCAGTTGGTCAACAGCTGTCTCTCTCTCAGCCACGACCAGTTGGTCAACAGCTGTCTCTCTCTCAGCCACGATCAGTTGGTCAACAGCTGTCTCTCTCTCAGCCACGACCAGTTGGTCAACAGCTGTCTCTCTCTCAGCCACGATCAGTTGGTCAACAGCTGTCTCTCTCTCAGCCACGACCAGTTGGTCAACAGCTGTCTCTCTCTCAGCCACGACCAGTTGGTCAACAGCTGTCTCTCTCTCAGCCACGACCAGTTGGTCAACAGCTGTCTCTCTCTCAGCCACGACCAGTTGGTCAACAGCTGTCTCTCTCTCAGCCACGACCAGTTGGTCAACAGCTGTCTCTCTCTCAGCCACGACTTGGTCAACAGCTCTCTCTCAGCCACGACCAGTTGGTCAGCCACGACCAGTTGGTCAACAGCTGTCTCTCTCTCAGCCACGATCAGTTGGTCAACAGCTGTCTCTCTCTCAGCCACGATCAGTTGGTCAACAGCTGTCTCTCTCTCAGCCACGACCAGTTGGTCAACAGCTGTCTCTCTCTCAGCCACGATCAGTTAGTCAACAGCTGTCTCTCTCTCACCCACGATCAGTTAGTCAACAGCTGTCTCTCTCTCAGCTACGATCAGTTGGTCAACAGCTGTCTCTCTCTCAGCCACGACCAGTTGGTCAACAGCTGTCTCTCTCTCAGCCACGACCAGTTGGTCAACAGCTGTCTCTCTCTCAGCCACGATCAGTTGGTCAACAGCTGTCTCTCTCTCAGCCACGATCAGTTGGTCAACAGCTGTCTCTCTCTCAGCCACGATCAGTTGGTCAACAGCTCAGCTACGATCAGTTGGTCAACAGCTGTCTCTCTCTCAGCCACGACCAGTTGGTCAACAGCTGTCTCTCTCTCAGCCACGACAGTTGGTCAACAGCTGTCTCTCTCAGCCACGACCAGTTGGTCAACAGCTGTCTCTCTCTCAGCCACGATCAGTTGGTCAACAGCTGTCTCTCTCTCAGCCACGACCAGTTGGTCAACAGCTGTCTCTCTCTCAGCCACGATCAGTTGGTCAACAGCTGTCTCTCTCTCAGCCACGATCAGTTGGTCACAGCTGTCTCTCTCTCAGGTCAACAGCTGTCTCTCTCTCAGCCACGACCAGTTGGTCAACAGCTGTCTCTCTCTCAGCCACGACCAGTTGGTCAACAGCTGTCTCTCTCTCAGCCACGACCAGTTGGTCAACAGCTGTCTCTCTCTCTCAGCCACGACCAGTTGGTCAACAGCTGTCTCTCTCTCAGCCACGACCAGTTGGTCAACAGCTGTCTCTCTCTCTCAGCCACGATCAGTTGGTCAACAGCTGTCTTCTCTCTCAGCCACGACCAGTTGGTCAACAGCTGTCTCTCTCTCAGCCACGACCAGTTGGTCAACAGCTGTCTCTCTCTCAGCCACGATCAGTTGGTCAACAGCTGTCTCTCTCTCTCAGCCACGATCAGTTGGTCAACAGCTGTCTCTCTCTCTCAGCCACGACCAGTTGGTCAACAGCTGTCTCTCTCAGCCACGATCAGTTGGTCAACAGCTGTGTCTCTCTCAGCCACGATCAGTTGGTCAACAGCTGTCTCTCTCTCAGCCACGACCAGTTGGTCAACAGCTGTGTCTCTCTCAGCCACGACCAGTTGGTCAACAGCTGTGTCTCTCTCAGCTACGATCAGTTGGTCAACAGCTGTCTCTATCTCAGCCACGACCAGTTGGTCAAAGCTGTCTCTCTCTCAGCTACGATCAGTTGGTCAACAGCTGTCTCTCTCAGCTACGATCAGTTAGTCAACAGCTGTCTCTCTCGCTCAGTTGGTCAACAGCTGTCTCTCTCTCAGCCACGACCAGTTGGTCAACAGCTGTCTCTCTCTCAGCCACGACCAGTTGGTCAACAGCTGTCTCTCTCTCAGCCACGACCAGTTGGTCAAAGCTGTCTCTCTCAGCTACGATCAGTTGGTCAACAGCTGTCTCTCTCAGCTACGATCAGTTGGTCAACAGCTGTCTCTCTCCTCAGCCACGACCAGTTGGTCAACAGCTGTCTCTCTCTCAGCCACGACCAGTTAGTCAACAGCTGTCTCTCTCTCTCAGCCACGACCAGTTGGTCAACAGCTGTCTCTCTCTCAGCCACGACCAGTTGGTCAACAGCTGTCTCTCTCTCAGCCACGACCAGTTGGTCAACAGCTGTCTCTCTCTCTCAGCCACGACCAGTTGGTCAACAGCTGTCTCTCTCTCAGCCACGACCAGTTGGTCAACAGCTGTCTCTCTCTCAGCCACGATCCAGTTGGTCAACAGCTGTCTCTCTCTCAGCCACGACCAGTTGGTCAACAGCTGTCTCTCTCTCTTGGTCAACAGCTGTCTCTCTCTCAGCCACGACCAGTTGGTCAACAGCTGTCTCTCTCTCAGCCACGACCAGTTGGTCAACAGCTGTCTCTCTCTCAGCCACGACCAGTTGGTCAACAGCTGTCTCTATCTCAGCCACGACCAGTTGGTCAACAGCTGTCTCTCTCAGCCACGATCAGTTGGTCAACAGCTGTCTCTCTCTCAGCCACGATCAGTTGGTCAACAGCTGTCTCTCTCTCAGCCACGATCAGTTGGTCAACAGCTGTCTCTCTCTCAGCCACGATCAGTTAGTCAACAGCTGTCTCTCTCTCAGCCACGACCAGTTGGTCAACAGCTGTCTCTCTCTCAGCCACGATCAGTTAGTCAACAGCTGTCTCTCTCTCAGCCACGATCAGTTGGTCAACAGCTGTCTCTCTCTCAGCCACGATCAGTTAGTCAACAGCTGTCTCTCTCAGTTGGTCAACAGCTGTCTCTCTCTCAGCCACGATCAGTTGGCTGTGTCTCTCTCAGCAGATCAGTTGGTCAACAGCTGTCTCTCTCTCAGCCACGATCAGTTGGTCAACAGCTGTCTCTCTCTCAGCCACGATCAGTTGGTCAACAGCTGTCTCTCTCTCAGCTACGATCAGTTGGTCAACAGCTGTCTCTCTCTCAGCCACGACCAGTTGGTCAACAGCTGTCTCTCTCTCTCAGCTACGATCAGTTGGTCAACAGCTGTCTCTCTCTCAGCCACGACCAGTTGGTCAACAGCTGTCTCTCTCTCAACCACGATCAGTTGGTCAACAGCTGTCTCTCTCTCAGCCACGACCAGTTGGTCAACAGCTGTCTCTCTCTCAGCCACGATCAGTTAACAGCTGTCTCTCTCTCAGCCACGATCAGTTGGTCAACAGCTGTCTCTCTCTCAGCTACGATCAGTTGGTCAACAGCTGTCTCTCTCTCAGCCACGACCAGTTGGTCAACAGCTGTCTCTCTCTCAGCCACGATCAGTTAGTCAACAGCTGTCTCTCTCTCAGCTACGATCAGTTGGTCAACAGCTGTCTCTCTCTCAGCCACGATCAGTTGGTCAACAGCTGTCTCTCTCTCAGCCACGACCAGTTGGTCAACAGCTGTCTCTCTCTCAGCTACGATCAGTTGGTCAACAGCTGTCTCTCTCTCAGCCACGACCAGTTGGTCAACAGCTGTCTCTCTCTCTCAGCTACGATCAGTTGGTCAACAGCTGTCTCTCTCTCAGCCACGACCAGTTGGTCAACAGCTGTCTCTCTCTCAGCCACGACCAGTTGGTCAACAGCTGTCTCTCTCTCAGCCACGACCAGTTGGTCAACAGCTGTCTCTCTCTCAGCCTCTCTCTCAGCCACGACCAGTTGGTCAACAGCTGTCTCTCTCTCAGCCACGACCAGTTGCTGTCTCTCTCAACAGCAGTTGGTCAACAGCTGTCTCTCTCTCAGCTACGATCAGTTGGTCAACAGCTGTCTCTCTCTCAGCCACGACCAGTTGGTCAACAGCTGTCTCTCTCAGCCACGATCAGTTGGTCAACAGCTGTGTCTCTCTCAGCCACGATCAGTTGGTCAACAGCTGTCTCTCTCTCAGCCACGACCAGTTGGTCAACAGCTGTCTCTCTCTCAGCCACGACCAGTTGGTCAACAGCTGTCTCTCTCTCAGCCACGACCAGTTGGTCAACAGCTGTCTCTCTCTCAGCCACGACCAGTTGGTCAACAGCTGTCTCTCTCAGCTCAGTTGGTCAACAGCTGTCAGCTACGATCAGTTGGTCAACAGCTGTCTCTCTCTCTCAGCCACGACCAATTGGTCAACAGCTGTCTCTCTCAGCCACGACCAGTTAGTCAACAGCTGTGTCTCTCTCAGCTCGATCAGTTGGTCAACAGCTGTCTCTATCTCAGCCACGACCAGTTGGTCAACAGCTGTCTCTCTCTCAGCTACGATCAGTTGGTCAACAGCTGTCTCTCTCAGTCAGTTAGTCAACAGCTGTCTCTCTCTCAGCCACGACCAGTTGGTCAACAGCTGTCTCTCTCTCAGCCACGACCAGTTAGTCAACAGCTGTCTCTCTCTCTCAGCCACGACCAGTTGGTCAACAGCTGTCTCTCTCTCAGCCACGATCAGTTGGTCAACAGCTGTCTCTCTCTCAGCCACGACCAGTTGGTCAACATCTGTCTCTCTCAGCCACGATCAGTTGGTCAGCTGTCTCTCTCAGCTACGATCAGTTGGTCAACAGCTGTCTCTCTCTCTCAGCCACGACCAATTGGTCAACAGCTGTCTCTCAGTTGGTCAACAGCTGTCTCTCTCTCGATCAGTTGGTCAGCTGTCTCTATCTCAGCCACCAGTTGGTCAACAGCTGTCTCTCTCTCAGCCACGATCAGTTGGTCAACAGCTGTCTCTCTCTCAGCTACGATCAGTTGGTCAACAGCTGTCTCTCTCTCAGCCACGACCAGTTGTCTCTCTCTCAGCCACGACCAGTTAGTCAACAGCTGTCTCTCTCTCAGCCACGACCAGTTGGTCAACAGCTGTCTCTCTCTCAGCCACGATCAGTTGGTCAACAGCTGTCTCTCTCTCAGCCACGACCAGTTGGTCAAAAGCAGCTGTCTCTCTCTCAGCCACGATCAGTTGGTCAACAGCTGTCTCTCTCTCTCAGCCACGACCAGTTGGTCAAAAGCTGTCTCTCTCTCTCAGCCACGATCAGTTGGTCAACAGCTGTCTCTCTCTCAGCCACGACCAGTTGGTCAACAGCTGTCTCTATCTCAGCCACGACCAGTTGGTCAACAGCTGTCTCTCTCAGCCACGACCAGTTGGTCAACAGCTGTCTCTCTCTCAGCCACGACCAGTTGGTCAACAGCTGTCTCTCTCTCAGCCACGACCAGTTGGTCAACAGCTGTCTCTCTCTCAGCCACGACCAGTTGGTCAACAGCTGTCTCTCTCTCAGCCACGATCAGTTGGTCAACAGCTGTCTCTCTCTCTCAGCCACGACCAGTTGGTCAAAGGCTGTGTCTCTCTCAGCCACGACCAGTTGGTCAAAAGCTGTGTCTCTCTCAGCTACGATCAGTTGGTCAACAGCTGTCTCTCTCTCAGCCACGACCAGTTGGTCAACAGCTGTCTCTCTCTCAGCCACGACCAGTTGGTCAACAGCTGTCTCTCTCAGCCACGACCAGTTGGTCAACAGCTGTCTCTCTCTCAGCCACGACCAGTTGGTCAACAGCTGTCTCTCTCTCAGCCACGACCAGTTGGTCAAAAGCTGTGTCTCTCTCAGCTACGATCAGTTGGTCAACAGCTGTCTCTATCTCAGCCACGACCAGTTAGTCAAAAGCTGTGTCTCTCTCAGCTACGATCAGTTGGTCAACAGCTGTCTCTCTCTCAGCTTTAGTCAACAGCTGTCTCTCTCTCTCAGCCACGACCAGTTGGTCAACAGCTGTCTCTCTCTCAGCCACGACCAGTTAGTCAACAGCTGTCTCTCTCTCTCAGCCACGACCAGTTGGTCAACAGCTGTCTCTCTCTCAGCCACGATCAGTTGGTCAACAGCTGTCTCTCTCTCAGCCACGACCAGTTGGTCAACAGCTGTCTCTCTCTCAGCCACGATCAGTTGGTCAACAGCTGTCTCTCTCTCAGCCACGACCAGTTGGTCAACAGCTGTCTCTCTCTCTCAGCCACGATCAGTTGGTCAACAGCTGTCTCTCTCTCAGCCACGACCAGTTGGTCAACATCTGTCTCTCTCAGCCACGACCAGTTGGTCAACAGCTGTCTCTCTCTCAGCCACGACCAGTTGGTCAACAGCTGTCTCTCTCTCAGCCACGACCAGTTGGTCAACAGCTGTCTCTCTCTCAGCCACGACCAGTTGGTCAACAGCTGTCTCTCTCTCAGCCACGACCAGTTGGTCAACAGCTGTCTCTCTCTCAGCCACGATCAGTTGGTCAACAGCTGTCTCTCTCTCAGCCACGATCAGTTGGTCAACAGCTGTCTCTCTCTCAACCACGATCAGTTGGTCAACAGCTGTCTCTCTCTCAGCTACGATCAGTTAGTCAACAGCTGTCTCTCTCTCAGCCACGACCAGTTGGTCAACAGCTGTCTCTCTCTCAGCCACGATCAGTTGGTCAACAGCTGTCTCTCTCTCAGCCACGATCAGTTGGTCAACAGCTGTCTCTCTCTCAGCTACGATCAGTTGGTCAACAGCTGTCTCTCTCTCAGCCACGACCAGTTGGTCAACAGCTGTCTCTCTCTCAGCCACGACCAGTTGGTCAAAAGCTGTGTCTCTCTCAGCTACGATCAGTTGGTCAACAGCTGTCTCTCTCTCAGCCACGATCAGTTGGTCAACAGCTGTCTCTCTCTCAGCCACGATCAGTTGGTCAACAGCTGTCTCTCTCTCAGCTACGATCAGTTGGTCAACAGCTGTCTCTCTCTCAGCCACGACCAGTTGGTCAACAGCTGTCTCTCTCTCTCAGCTACGATCAGTTGGTCAACAGCTGTCTCTCTCTCAGCCACGACCAGTTGGTCAACAGCTGTCTCTCTCTCAACCACGATCAGTTGGTCAACAGCTGTCTCTCTCTCAGCCACGACCAGTTGGTCAACAGCTGTCTCTCTCTCAGCCACGATCAGTTGGTCAACAGCTGTCTCTCTCTCAGCCACGATCAGTTGGTCAACAGCTGTCTCTCTCTCAGCCACGATCAGTTGGTCAACAGCTGTCTCTCTCTCAGCCACGACCAGTTGGTCAACAGCTGTCTCTCTCTCAGCCACGATCAGTTAGTCAACAGCTGTCTCTCTCTCAGCCGATCAGTTGGTCAACAGCTGTCTCTCTCTCAGCCACGATCAGTTGGTCAACAGCTGTCTCTCTCTCAGCCACGACCAGTTGGTCAACAGCTGTCTCTCTCTCAGCCACGATCAGTTGGTCAACAGCTGTCTCTCTCTCAGCCACGACCAGTTGGTCAACAGCTGTCTCTCTCTCAGCTACGATCAGTTGGTCAACAGCTGTCTCTCTCTCTCAGCCACGACCAGTTGGTCAACAGCTGTCTCTCTCTCAGCCACGACCAGTTGGTCAACAGCTGTCTCTCTCTCAGCCACGACCAGTTGGTCAACAGCTGTCTCTCTCTCAGCCACGACCAGTTGGTCAACAGCTGTCTCTCTCTCAGCCACGACCAGTTGGTCAATGTCTCTCTCAGTTGGTCAACAGCTGTGTCTCTCTCAGTCAGTTGGTCTCTCTCTCAGCTACGATCAGTTGGTCAACAGCTGTCTCTCTCTCAGCCACGACCAGTTGGTCAACAGCTGTCTCTCTCAGCCACGATCAGTCTCTCTCAGCCACGATCAGTTGGTCAACAGCTGTCTCTCTCTCAGCCACGACCAGTTGGTCAACAGCTGTCTCTCTCTCAGCCACGACCAGTTGGTCAAAAGCTGTGTCTCTCTCAGCTACGATCAGTTAGTCAACAGCTGTCTCTCTCGCTCAGCCACGATCAGTTAGTCAACAGCTGTCTCTCTCAGCCACGATCAGTTGGTCAACAGCTGTGTCTCTCTCAGCCACGACCAGTTGGTCAACAGCTGTCTCTCTCTCTCAGCTCAGCCACGACCAGTGGTCAACAGCTGTCTCTCTCTGTCAGCTCTCAGCGATCAGTTGGTCAACAGCTGTCTCTCTCAGCAGCTGTGTCTCGATCAGTTGGTCAACAGCTGTCTCTCTCTCAGCCACGATCAGTTGGTCAACAGCTGTCTCTCTCTCAGCCACGACCAGTTAGTCAACAGCTGTCTCTCTCTCAGCCACGACCAGTTGGTCAACAGCTGTCTCTCTCTCAGCCACGACCAGTTGGTCAACAGCTGTCTCTCTCTCAGCCACGACCAGTTGGTCAACAGCTGTCTCTCTCTCAGCCACGACCAGTTGGTCAACAGCTGTGTCTCTCTCAGCTCGATCAGTTGGTCAGCTGTCTCTCTCAGCGATCAGTTGGTCAACAGCTGTCTCTCTCTCAGCCACGACCAGTTGGTCAACAGCTGTCTCTCTCTCAGCCACGACCAGTTGGTCAACAGCTGTCTCTCTCAGCCACGACCAGTTGGTCAACAGCTGTCTCTCTCTCAGCCACGACCAGTTGGTCAACAGCTGTCTCTCTCAGCCACGATCAGTTGGTCAGTTGGTCAGCTGTCTCTCTCTCAGCCACGACCAGTTGGTCAACAGCTGTCTCTCTCTCAGCCAGACCAGTTAGTCAACAGCTGTGTCTCTCTCAGCCACGACCAGTTGGTCAACAGCTGTCTCTCTCTCAGCCACGACAGTTGGTCAACAGCTGTCTCTCTCTCAGCCACGACCAGTTGGTCAACAGCTGTCTCTCTCTCTCAGCCACGAGTTGGTCAACAGCTGTCTCTCTCTCAGCCACGACCAGTTGGTCAACAGCTGTCTCTCTCTCAGCCACGATCAGTTGGTCAACAGCTGTCTCTCTCTCAGCCACGACCAGTTGGTCAGTTTGGTCAACAGCTGTCTCTCTCTCAGCCACGACCAGTTGGTCAACAGCTGTCTCTCTCTCAGCCACGACCAGTTGGTCAACAGCTGTCTCTCTCAGCCACGACCAGTTGGTCAACAGCTGTCTCTCTCTCAGCTACGATCAGTTGGTCAACAGCTGTCTCTCTCTCAGCCACGACCAGTTGGTCAACAGCTGTCTCTCTCTCAGCTACGATCAGTTGGTCAACAGCTGTCTCTCTCTCTCAGCTACGATCAGTTGGTCAACAGCTGTCTCTCTCTCAGCCACGACCAGTTGGTCAACAGCTGTCTCTCTCTCAGCCACGACAGTTGGTCAAAAGCTGTCTCTCTCTCAGCCGAGTTGGTCAACAGCTGTCTCTCTCAGCCACGACCAGTTGGTCAACAGCTGTCTCTCTCTCAGCTACGATCAGTTGGTCAACAGCTGTCTCTCTCTCAGCCACGACCAGTTGGTCAACAGCTGTGTCTCTCTCAGCTCGATCAGTTGGTCAACAGCTGTCTCTCTCAGCTACGATCAGTTGGTCAACAGCTGTCTCTCTCAGCCACGACCAGTTGGTCAGTTGGACCAGTTGGTCAACAGCTGTCTCTCTCTCAGCCACGACCAGTTGGTCAACAGCTGTCTCTCTCTCAGCCACGATCAGTTGGTCAACAGCTGTCTCTCTCTCAGCCACGACCAGTTGGTCAACAGCTGTCTCTCTCTCAGCCACGATCAGTTGGTCAACAGCTGTCTCTCTCTCAGCCACGACCAGTTGGTCAACAGCTGTCTCTCTCTCAGCCACGACCAGTTGGTCAACAGCTGTCTCTCTCTCAGCCACGACCAGTTGGTCAACAGCTGTCTCTCTCTCAGCCACGACCAGTTGGTCAACAGCTGTCTCTCTCTCAGCCACGACCAGTTGGTCAACAGCTGTCTCTCTCTCAGCCACGACCAGTTGGTCAACAGCTGTCTCTCTCTCAGCCACGACCAGTTGGTCAACAGCTGTCTCTCTCTCAGCCACGACCAGTTGGTCAACAGCTGTCTCTCTCTCAGCCACGATCAGTTGGTCAACAGCTGTCTCTCTCTCAGCCACGACCAGTTGGTCAACAGCTGTCTCTCTCTCAGCTACGATCAGTTGGTCAACAGCTGTCTCTCTCTCAGCCACGACCAGTTGGTCAACAGCTGTCTCTCTCTCAGCTACGATCAGTTAGTCAACAGCTGTCTCTCTCGCACCCACGCTCAGTTGGACAACAGCTCTCTCTCTCTCAGCTACGATCAGTTGGTCAACAGCTGTCTCTCTCTCAGCCACGACCAGTTGGTCAACAGCTGTCTCTCTCTCAGCCACGATCAGTTGGTCAACAGCTGTCTCTCTCTCAGCCACGACCAGTTGGTCAACAGCTGTCTCTCTCTCAGCCACGATCAGTTGGTCAACAGCTGTCTCTCTCTCAGCACGATCAGTTGGTCAACAGCTGTCTCTCTCAGCCACGACCAGTTGGTCAACAGCTGTCTCTCTCTCAGCCACGACCAGTTAGTCAACAGCTGTGTCTCTCTCAGCCACGACCAGTTGGTCAACAGCTGTCTCTCTCTCTCAGCCACGACCAGTTGGTCAACAGCTGTCTTGGTCAACAGCTGTCTCTCTCTCAGCCACGATCAGTTGGTCAACAGCTGTCTCTCTCTCTCAGCCACGACCAGTTGGTCAACAGCTGTCTCTCTCTCTCAGCCACGATCAGTTGGTCAACAGCTGTCTCTCTCTCAGCCACGACCAGTTGGTCAACAGCTGTCTCTCTCTCAGCCACGACCAGTTGGTCAACAGCTGTCTCTCTCTCAGCCACGACCAGTTGGTCAACAGCTGTCTCTCTCTCAGCCACGACCAGTTGGTCAACAGCTGTCTCTCTCTCAGCCACGACCAGTTGGTCAACAGCTGTCTCTCTCTCAGCCACGACAGTTGGTCAACAGCTGTCTCTCTCTCAGCCACGACCAGTTGGTCAACAGCTGTCTCTCTCTCAGCCACGATCAGTTGGTCAACAGCTGTCTCTCTCTCAGCCACGACCAGTTGGTCAACAGCTGTCTCTCTCTCAGCCACGACCAGTTGGTCAACAGCTGTCTCTCTCTCAGCCACGACCAGTTGGTCAACAGCTGTCTCTCTCTCTCAGCTACGATCAGTTGGTCAACAGCTGTCTCTCTCTCAGCCACGACCAGTTGGTCAACAGCTGTCTCTCTCTCAGCCACGACCAGTTGGTCAAAAGCTGTGTCTCTCTCAGCTACGATCAGTTGGTCAACAGCTGTCTCTCTCTCAGCCACGATCAGTTGGTCAACAGCTGTCTCTCTCTCAGCCACGACCAGTTGGTCAACAGCTGTCTCTCTCTCAGCCACGACCAGTTAGTCAACAGCTGTCTCTCTCTCAGCTACGACCAGTTGGTCAACAGCTGTCTCTCTCTTGGTCAGCCACGACCAGTTGGTCAACAGCTGTCTCTCTCTCAGCCACGACCAGTTAGTCAACAGCTGTCTCTCTCTCTCAGCCACGACCAGTTGGTCAACAGCTGTCTCTCTCTCAGCCACGATCAGTTGGTCAACAGCTGTCTCTCTCTCAGCCACGACCAGTTGGTCAACAGCTGTCTCTCTCTCAGGGTCAACAGCTGTCTCTCTCTCAGCCACGACCAGTTGGTCAACAGCTGTCTCTCTCTCAGCCACGACCAGTTGGTCAACAGCTGTCTCTCTCTCAGCCACGACCAGTTGGTCAACAGCTGTCTCTCTCTCAGCCACGACCAGTTGGTCAACAGCTGTCTCTCTCTCAGCCACGATCAGTTGGTCAACAGCTGTCTCTCTCTCAGCCACGATCAGTTGGCTCAGCAGCTTGTCTCTCTCTCAGCCACGATCAGTTGGTCAACAGCTGTCTCTCTCTCAGCCACGACCAGTTGGTCAACAGCTGTCTCTCTCTCAGCCACGATCAGTTGGTCAACAGCTGTCTCTCTCTCAGCCACGATCAGTTGGTCAACAGCTGTCTCTCTCTCAGCTACGACAGTTGGTCAACAGCTGTCTCTCTCTCAGCCACGACCAGTTGGTCAACAGCTGTCTCTCTCTCAGCCACGACCAGTTGGTCAACAGCTGTCTCTCTCTCAGCTCAGTTGGTCAACAGCTGTCTCTCTCTCAGCCACGATCAGTTGGTCAACAGCTGTCTCTCTCTCAGCCACGATCAGTTGGTCAACAGCTGTCTCTCTCTCAGCTACGATCAGTTGGTCAACAGCTGTCTCTCTCTCAGCCACGACCAGTTGGTCAACAGCTGTCTCTCTCTCAGCCACGATCAGTTGGTCAACAGCTGTCTCTCTCTCAGCCACGACCAGTTGGTCAACAGCTGTCTCTCTCTCAGCCACGACCAGTTGGTCAACAGCTGTCTCTCTCTCAGCCACGACCAGTTGGTCAACAGTTGGTCAGTCAACAGCTGTCTCTCTCTCAGCCACGATCAGTTGGTCAACAGCTGTCTCTCTCTCAGCCACGACCAGTTGGTCAACAGCTGTCTCTCTCAGCCACGACCAGTTGGTCAACAGCTGTCTCTCTCTCAGCCACGATCAGTTGGTCAACAGCTGTCTCTCTCTCAGCTACGATCAGTTGGTCAACAGCTGTCTCTCTCTCAGCCACGACAGTTGGTCAACAGCTGTCTCTCTCTCAGCCACGATCAGTTGGTCAACAGCTGTCTCTCTCTCAGCTACGATCAGTTGGTCAACAGCTGTCTCTCTCTCAGCCACGACCAGTTGGTCAACAGCTGTCTCTCTCTCTCAGCTACAATCAGTTGGTCAACAGCTGTCTCTCTCTCAGCCACGACCAGTTGGTCAACAGCTGTCTCTCTCTCTCAGCTACGATCAGTTGGTCAACAGCTGTCTCTCTCTCAGCCACGACCAGTTGGTCAACAGCTGTCTCTCTCTCAGCCACGACCAGTTGGTCAACAGCTGTCTCTCTCTCAGCCACGACCAGTTGGTCAACAGCTGTCTCTCTCTCAGCCACGACCAGTTGGTCAACAGCTGTCTCTCTCTCAGCCACGACCAGTTGGTCAACAGCTGTCTCTCTCTCAGCCACGATCAGTTGGTCAACAGCTGTCTCTCTCTCAGCCACGATCAGTTGGTCAACAGCTGTCTCTCTCTCAGCTACGATCAGTTAGTCAACAGCTGTCTCTCTCTCAGCCACGACCAGTTGGTCAACAGCTGTCTCTCTCTCAGCCACGACCAGTTGGTCAACAGCTGTCTCTCTCTCAGCTACGATCAGTTGGTCAACAGCTGTCTCTCTCTCAGCCACGATCAGTTGGTCAACAGCTGTCTCTCTCTCAGCCACGATCAGTTGGTCAACAGCTGTCTCTCTCTCTCAGCTACGATCAGTTGGTCAACAGCTGTCTCTCTCTCAGCCACGACCAGTTGGTCAACAGCTGTCTCTCTCTCTCAGCTACGATCAGTTGGTCAACAGCTGTCTCTCTCAGCCACGACCAGTTGGTCAACAGCTGTCTGTCTCTCTCAGCCACGACCAGTTGGTCAACAGCTGTCTCTCTCTCAGCCACGATCAGTTGGTCAACAGCTGTCTCTCTCTCAGCCACGATCAGTTGGTCAACAGCTGTCTCTCTCTCAGCTACGATCAGTTAGTCTGTCTCTCTCAGCCACGACCAGTTGGTCAACAGCTGTCTCTCTCTCAGCCACGACCAGTTGGTCAACAGCTGTCTCTCTCTCAGCCACGACCAGTTGGTCAACAGCTGTCTCTCTCTCAGCCACGATCAGTTGGTCAACAGCTGTCTCTCTCTCAGCCACGATCAGTTGGTCAACAGCTGTCTCTCTCTCTCAGCTCAGTTGGTCAACAGCTGTCTCTCTCTCAGCCACGACCAGTTGGTCAACAGCTGTCTCTCTCTCTCAGCCACGACCAGTTGGTCAACAGCTGTCTCTCTCTCAGCCACGACCAGTTGGTCAACAGCTGTCTCTCTCTCAGCCACGACCAGTTGGTCAACAGCTGTCTCTCTCTCAGCCACGATCAGTTGGTCAACAGCTGTCTCTCTCTCAGCCACGATCAGTTGGTCAACAGCTGTCTCTCTCTCAGCCACGATCAGTTGGTCAACAGCTGTCTCTCTCTCAGCTACGATCAGTTGGTCAACAGCTGTCTCTCTCAGCCACGACCAGTTGGTCAACAGCTGTCTCTCTCAGCCACGACCAGTTGGTCAACAGCTGTCTCTCTCTCAGC
Source organism: Oncorhynchus nerka (assembly GCF_034236695.1). NCBI lineage: Eukaryota > Metazoa > Chordata > Actinopteri > Salmoniformes > Salmonidae > Oncorhynchus > Oncorhynchus nerka. The sequence continues at coordinate 11,582,876 of NC_088404.1, read as the reverse complement.
CACGATCAGTTGGTCAACAGCTGTCTCTCTCTCAGCCACGACCAGTTGGTCAACAGCTGTCTCTCTCAGCCACGACCAGTTGGTCAACAGCTGTCTCTCTCAGCCACGATCAGTTGGTCAACAGCTGTCTCTCTCTCAGCCACGACCAGTTGGTCAAAAGCTGTGCTCTCTCTCTCAGCTGTCTCTCTCAGCTACGATCAGTTGGTCAACAGCTGTCTCTCTCTCAGCCACGACCAGTTGGTCAACAGCTGTCTCTCTCTCAGCCACGACCAGTTAGTCAACAGCTGTGTCTCTCTCAGCTAGTTGGTCAACAGCTGTCTCTCTCTCAGCCACGACCAGTTGGTCAGTTTGGTCAACAGCTGTCTCTCTCTCAGCTACGATCAGTTGGTCAACAGCTGTCTCTCTCTCAGCCACGACCAGTTGGTCAACAGCTGTCTCTCTCTCAGCCACGACCAGTTAGTCAACAGCTTGTCTCTCTCTCAGCCACGACCAGTTGGTCAACAGCTGTCTCTCTCTCAGCCACGACCAGTTGGTCAACAGCTGTCTCTCTCTCAGCCACGACCAGTTGGTCAACAGCTGTCTCTCTCTCAGCCACGACCAGTTGGTCAACAGCTGTCTCTCTCTCAGCCACGACCAGTTGGTCAACAGCTGTCTCTCTCTCTCAGCCACGATCAGTTGGTCAACAGCTGTCTCTCTCTCAGCCACGACCAGTTGGTCAACAGCTGTCTCTCTCTCAGCCACGACCAGTTGGTCAACAGCTGTCTCTCTCTCAGCCACGACCAGTTGGTCAACAGCTGTCTCTCTCTCAGCCACGACCAGTTGGTCAACAGCTGTCTCTCTCTCAGCCACGACCAGTTGGTCAACAGCTGTCTCTCTCTCAGCCACGACCAGTTGGTCAACAGCTGTCTCTCTCTCAGCCACGACCAGTTGGTCAACAGCTGTCTTGGTCAACAGCTCTCTCTCAGCCACGACCAGTTGGTCAACAGCTGTCTCTCTCTCAGCCACGACCAGTTGGTCAACAGCTGTCTCTCTCTCAGCCACGACCAGTTGGTCAACAGCTGTCTCTCTCTCAGTTAGCCAGCTGACCAGTTTGGTCAACAGCTGTCTTAGTCTGTCTCTCAGCCACGACCAGTTGGTCAACAGCTGTCTCTCTCTCAGCCACGACCAGTTGGTCAACTGTCTCTCTCTCAGCTGTCTCTCTCTCAGCCACGATCAGTTGGTCAACAGCTGTCTCTCTCTCTCAGCCACGATCAGTTGGTCAGCAGCTGTCTCTCTCTCAGCCACGACCAGTTGGTCAACAGCTGTCTCTCTCTCAGCCACGACCAGTTGGTCAACAGCTGTCTCTCTCTCAGCCACGACCAGTTGGTCAACAGCTGTCTCTCTCTCAGCCACGACCAGTTGGTCAACAGCTGTCTCTCTCTCAGCCACGACCAGTTGGTCAACAGCTGTCTCTCTCTCAGCCACGACCAGTTGGTCAAGCTGTCTCTCTCTCAGCCACGATCAGTTGGTCAACAGCTCTCTCTCAGCCACGATCAGTTGGTCAACAGCTGTCTCTCTCTCAGCCACGACCAGTTGGTCAACAGCTGTCTCTCTCTCAGCCACCAACAGCTGACCAGTTTGGTCAACAGCTGTCTCTCTCTCAGCCACGATCAGTTGGTCAACAGCTGTCTCTCTCTCAGCCACGACCAGTTGGTCAACAGCTGTCTCTCTCTCAGCCACGACCAGTTGGTCAACAGCTGTCTCTCTCTCAGCTACGACCAGTTGGTCAACAGCTGTCTCTCTCTCAGCCACGACCAGTTGGTCAACAGCTGTCTCTCTCTCAGCCACGACCAGTTGGTCAACAGCTGTCTCTCTCTCAGCCACGACCAGTTGGTCAACAGCTGTCTCTCAGCCACGACCAGTTGGTCAACAGCTGTCTCTCTCTCAGCCACGACCAGTTGGTCAACAGCTGTCTCTCTCTCAGCCACGACCAGTTGGTCAACAGCTGTCTCTCTCAGTCAGCTGTCTCGACCAGTTGGTCAACAGCTGTCTCTCTCTCAGCCACGACCAGTTGGTCAACAGCTGTCTCTCTCTCAGCCACGACCAGTTAGTCAACAGCTGTCTCTCTCTCAGCCACGATCAGTTGGTCAACAGCTGTCTCTCTCTCAGCCACGACCAGTTAGTCAACAGCTGTCTCTCTCTCAGCCACGACCAGTTGGTCAACAGCTGTCTCTCTCTCAGCCACGATCAGTTGGTCAACAGCTGTCTCTCTCTCAGCCACGATCAGTTGGTCAACAGCTGTCTCTCTCTCAGCCACGATCAGTTGGTCAACAGCTGTCTCTCTCTCTCAGCCACGATCAGTTGGTCAACAGCTGTCTCTCTCTCTCAGCTACGATCAGTTGGTCAACAGCTGTCTCTCTCTCAGCCACGACCAGTTGGTCAACAGCTGTCTCTCTCTCTCAGCTACGATCAGTTGGTCAGTTGCCACGACCAGTTGGTCAACAGCTGTCTCTCTCTCAGCTTGGTCAACAGCTGTCAGCCACGACCAGTTGGTCAACAGCTGTCTCTCTCTCAGCCACGATCAGTTGGTCAACAGCTGTCTCTCTCTCAGCCACGACCAGTTGGTCAACAGCTGTCTCTCTCTCAGCTACGATCAGTTGTCAACAGCTGTCTCTCTCTCAGCCACGACCAGTTGGTCAACAGCTGTCTCTCTCTCTCAGTTGGTCAACAGCTGTCTCTCTCTCAGCCACGATCAGTTGGTCAACAGCTGTCTCTCTCTCAGCCACGACCAGTTGGTCAACAGCTGTCTCTCTCTCAGCCACGATCAGTTGGTCAACAGCTGTCTCTCTCTCAGCCACGACCAGTTGGTCAACAGCTGTCTCTCTCTCAGCCACGACCAGTTGGTCAACAGCTGTCTCTCTCTCAGCCACGACCAGTTGGTCAACAGCTGTCTCTCTCTCAGCTGTCAGTTGGTCTGTCTCTCTCAGCCACGACCAGTTGGTCAACAGCTGTCTCTCTCTCAGCCACGACCAGTTGGTCAACAGCTGTCTCTCTCTCAGCCACGACCAGTTGGTCAACAGCTGTCTCTCTCAGCCACGATCAGTTGGTCAACAGCTGTCTCTCTCAGCCACGATCAGTTGGTCAACAGCTGTCTCTCTCTCTCAGCCACGACCAGTTGGTCAACAGCTGTCAGTTGGTCAACAGCTGTCTCTCTCTCAGCCACGACCAGTTGGTCAACAGCTGTCTCTCTCTCAGCCACGACCAGTTGGTCAACAGCTGTCTCTCTCTCAGCCACGACCAGTTGGTCAGCAGCTGTCTCTCTCTCTTGGTCAACAGCTGTCAGCCACGACCAGTTGGTCAAAAGCTGTCTCTCTCTCAGCCACGACCAGTTGGTCAACAGCTGTCTCTCTCTCAGCCACGACCAGTTGGTCAACAGCTGTCTCTCTCTCAGCCACGATCAGTTGGTCAACAGCTGTCTCTCTCTCAGCTACGATCAGTTAGTCAACAGCTGTCTCTCTCTCAGCCACGACCAGTTGGTCAACAGCTGTCTCTCTCTCAGCCACGATCAGTTGGTCAACAGCTGTCTCTCTCTCAGCCACGACCAGTTGGTCAACAGCTGTCTCTCTCTCAGCCACGATCAGTTGGTCAACAGCTGTCTCTCTCTCACCAGTTTGGTCAACAGCTGTCTCTCTCTCTCAGCCACGACCAGTTGGTCAACAGCTGTCTCTCTCTCAGCCACGACCAGTTGGTCAACAGCTGCTCTTGGTCAACAGCTGTCTCTCTCTCAGCCACGACCAGTTGGTCAACAGCTGTCTCTCTCTCAGCCACGATCAGTTGGTCAACAGCTGTCTCTCTCTCAGCCACGACCAGTTGGTCAACAGCTGTCTCTCTCTCAGCCACGACCAGTTGGTCAACAGCTGTCTCTCTCTCAGCCACGACCAGTTGGTCAACAGCTGTCTCTCTCAGCTACGATCAGTCAACAGCTGTCTCTCTCTCAGCCACGACCAGTTGGTCAACAGCTGTCTCTCTCTCAGCCACGACCAGTTGGTCAACAGCTGTCTCTCTCTCAGCCACGATCAGTTGGTCAACAGCTGTCTCTCTCTCAGCCACGACCAGTTGGTCAACAGCTGTCTCTCTCTCAGCCACGACCAGTTGGTCAACAGCTGTCTCTCTCTCAGCCACGACCAGTTGGTCAACAGCTGTCTCTCTCTCAGCCACGATCAGTTGGTCAACAGCTGTCTCTCTCAGCCACGACCAGTTGGTCAACAGCCACGATCAGTTGGTCAACAGCTGTCTCTCTCTCTCAGCCACGACCAGTTGGTCAACAGCTGTCTCTCTCTCAGCCACGATCAGTTGGTCAACAGCTGTCTCTCTCTCAGCCACGACCAGTTGGTCAACAGCTGTCTCTCTCTCAGCTGACCAGTTGGTCAACAGCTGTCTCTCTCTCAGCCACGACCAGTTGGTCAACAGCTGTCTCTCTCTCAGCCACGACCAGTTGGTCAACAGCTGTCTCTCTCTCAGCCACGACCAGTTGGTCAACAGCTGTCTCTCTCTCAGCCACGACCAGTTAGTCAACAGCTGTCTCTCTCTCTCAGCCACGACCAGTTGGTCAACAGCTGTCTCTCTCTCAGCCACGATCAGTTGGTCAACAGCTGTCTCTCTCTCAGCCACGACCAGTTGTCTCTCTCAGTCAGTTAGTCAACAGCTGTCTCTCTCTCAGCCACGACCAGTTGGTCAACAGCTGTCTCTCTCTCAGCCACGACCAGTTGGTCAACAGCTGTCTCTCTCTCAGCCACGACCAGTTGGTCAACAGCTGTCTCTCTCTCTCAGTTGGTCAACAGCTGTCTCTCTCTCAGCCACGACCAGTTGGTCAACAGCTGTCTCTCTCTCAGCCACGACCAGTTGGTCAACAGCTGTCTCTCTCTCAGCCACGATCAGTTGGTCAACAGCTGTCTCTCTCTCAGCCACGACCAGTTGGTCAACATCTGTCTCTCTCAGCCACGACCAGTTGGTCAACAGCTGTCTCTCTCTCAGCCACGACCAGTTGGTCAACAGCTGTCTCTCTCTCAGCCACGACCAGTTGGTCAACAGCTGTCTCTCTCTCAGCCACGACCAGTTGGTCAACAGCTGTCTCTCTCTCAGCCACGACCAGTTGGTCAACAGCTGTCTCTCTCTCAGCCACGACCAGTTGGTCAACAGCTGTCTCTCTCTCAGCCACGACCAGTTGGTCAACAGTCAGCAGCTGTCTCTCTCTCAGCCACGACCAGTTGGTCAACAGCTGTCTCTCTCAGCCACGACCAGTTGGTCAACAGCTGTCTCTCTCTCAGCCACGATCAGTTAGTCACGACCAGTTGGTCAACAGCTGTCTCTCTCAGCTACGACCAGTTAGTCAACAGCTGTCTCTCTCTCAGCCACGACCAGTTGGTCAACAGCTGTCTCTCTCAGCCACGACCAGTTAGTCAACAGCTGTCTCTCTCTCAGCCACGACCAGTTGGTCAACAGCTGTCTCTCTCTCAGCCACGATCAGTTGGTCAACAGCTGTCTCTCTCAGCGACCAGTTGGTCAACAGCTGTCTCTCTCTCTCAGCCACGACCAGTTGGTCAACAGCTGTCTCTCTCTCAGCCACGACCAGTTGGTCAACAGCTGTCTCTCTCTCAGCCACGATCAGTTGGTCAACAGCTGTCTCTCTCTCAGCCACGACCAGTTGGTCAACAGCTGTCTCTCTCTCAGCCACGACCAGTTGGTCAACAGCTGTCTCTCTCTCAGCCACGACCAGTTGGTCAACAGCTGTCTCTCTCAGCCACGACCAGTTGGTCAGCTGTCTCTCTCTCAGCCACGACCAGTCAACAGCTGTCTCTCTCTCAGCCACGACCAGTTGGTCAACAGCTGTCTCTCTCTCAGCCACGACCAGTTGGTCAACAGCTGTCTCTCTCTCAGCCACGACCAGTTGGTCAACAGCTGTCTCTCTCTCAGCCACGACCAGTTGGTCAACAGCTGTCTCTCTCTCAGCCACGACCAGTTGGTCAACAGCTGTCTCTCTCTCAGCCACGACCAGTTGGTCAACAGCTGTCTCTCTCTCAGCCACGACCAGTTGGTCAACAGCTGTCTCTCTCTCAGCCACGACCAGTTGGTCAACAGCTGTCTCTCTCTCAGCCACGACCAGTTGGTCAACAGCTGTCTCTCTCTCAGCCACGATCAGTTGGTCAACAGCTGTCTCTCTCAGCCACGACCAGTTGGTCAACAGCTGTCTCTCTCTCAGCCACGATCAGTTGGTCAGCTGTCTCTCTCTCAGCCACGACCAGTTGGTCAACAGCTGTCTCTCTCTCAGCCACGACCAGTTGGTCAACAGCTGTCTCTCTCAGCCACGACCAGTTGGTCAACAGCTGTCTCTCTCTCAGCCAACAGCGACCAGTTGGTCAACAGCTGTCTCTCTCTCAGCCACGATCAGTTGGTCAACAGCTGTCTCTCTCAGCTACGATCAGTTGGTCAGCAGCTGTCTCTCTCAGCCAGATCAGTTGGTCAACAGCTGTCTCTCTCTCAGCCACGACCAGTTGGTCAACAGCTGTCTCTCTCTCAGCCACGACCAGTTGGTCAACAGCTGTCTCTCTCTCAGCTACGATCAGTTGGTCAACAGCTGTCTCTCTCTCAGCCACGACCAGTTGGTCAACAGCTGTCTCTCTCTCAGCCACGACCAGTTGGTCAACAGCTGTCTCTCTCTCAGCTCGACCAGTTGGTCAACAGCTGTCTCTCTCTCAGCCACGACCAGTTGGTCAACAGCTGTCTCTCTCAGCCACGACCAGTTGGTCAACAGCTGTCTCTCTCTCAGCCACGACCAGTTGGTCAACAGCTGTCTCTCTCTCAGCCACGATCAGTTGGTCAGCCCACGACCAGTTGGTCAACAGCTGTCTCTCTCTCAGCCACGACCAGTTGGTCAACAGCTGTCTCTCTCTCAGCCACGACCAGTTGGTCAACAGCTGTCTCTCTCTCAGCCACGACCAGTTGGTCAACAGCTGTCTCTCTCTCAGCCACGATCAGTTGGTCAACAGCTGTCTCTCTCTCAGCCACGACCAGTTGGTCAACAGCTGTCTCTCTCTCAGCCACGACCAGTTGGTCAACAGCTGTCTCTCTCTCAGCCACGACCAGTTGGTCAACAGCTGTCTCTCTCAGCCACGACCAGTTGGTCAACAGCTGTCTCTCTCTCTCAGCTACGATCAGTTGGTCAACAGCTGTCTCTCTCTCAGCCACGACCAGTTGGTCAACAGCTGTCTCTCTCTCAGCCACGACCAGTTGGTCAACAGCTGTCTCTCTCAGCCACGACCAGTTGGTCAACAGCTGTCTCTCTCTCAGCCACGACCAGTTGGTCAACAGCTGTCTCTCTCTCAGCGACCAGTTGGTCAACAGCTGTCTCTCTCTCAGCCACGACCAGTTGGTCAACAGCTGTCTCTCTCTCAGCCACGACCAGTTGGTCAACAGCTGTCTCTCTCTCAGCCACGACCAGTTGGTCAGCAGCTGTCTCTCTCTCAGCCACGACCAGTTGGTCAACAGCTGTCTCTCTCAGCCACGACCAGTTGGTCAACAGCTGTCTCTCTCTCTCAGCCACGACCAGTTGGTCAACAGCTGTCTCTCTCTCAGCCACGACCAGTTGGTCAACAGCTGTCTCTCTCTCAGCCACGATCAGTTGGTCAACAGCTGTCTCTCTCAGCCACGACCAGTTGGTCAACAGCTGTCTCTCTCTCAGCCACGACCAGTTGGTCAACAGCTGTCTCTCTCTCAGCCACGACCAGTTGGTCAACAGCTGTCTCTCTCTCAGCCACGACCAGTTGGTCAACAGCTGTCTCTCTCTCAGCCACGACCAGTTGGTCAACAGCTGTCTCTCTCTCAGCCACGACCAGTTGGTCAACAGCTGTCTCTCTCAGCCACGACCAGTTGGTCAACAGCTGTCGCTCTCTCAGCCACGACCAGTTGGTCAACAGCTGTCTCTCTCTCAGCCACGATCAGTTGGTCAACAGCTGTCTCTCTCTCAGCCACGACCAGTTGGTCAACAGCTGTGTCTCTCTCAGCTACGACAGTTGGTCAACAGCTGTCTCTCTCAGCCACGATCAGTTGGTCAACAGCTGTCTCTCTCTCAGCCACGACCAGTTGGTCAACAGCTGTCTCTCTCTCTCAGCTTACCAGTTGGTCAACAGCTGTCTCTCTCTCAGCCACGACCAGTTGGTCAACAGCTGTCTCTCTCTCAGCCACGACCAGTTGGTCAACAGCTGTCTCTCTCAGCCACGACCAGTTGGTCAACAGTCTCTCTCTCTTGGTCAGCTGTCTCTCTCACGACCAGTTGGTCAACAGCTGTCTCTCTCTCTCAGCCACGACCAGTTGGTCTCTCTCAGCCACGACCAGTTGGTCAACAGCTGTCTCTCTCTCAGCCACGACCAGTTGGTCAGCAGCTGTCTCTCTCTCAGCCACGACCAGTTGGTCAACAGCTGTCTCTCTCTCAGCCACGACCAGTTGGTCAACAGCTGTCTCTCTCTCAGCCACGACCAGTTGGTCAACAGCTGTCTCTCTCAGCCACGATCAGTTGGTCAACAGCTGTCTCTCTCTCAGCCACGATCCAGTTGGTCAACAGCTGTCTCTCTCTCAGCTACGATCAGTTTCAACAGCTGTCTCTCTCTCAGCCACGACCAGTTGGTCAACAGCTGTCTCTCTCTCAGCCACGACCAGTTGGTCAACAGCTGTCTCTCTCTCAGCCACGACCAGTTGGTCAACAGCTGTCTCTCTCTCAGTTGGTCAACAGCTGTCTCTCTCACGACCAGTTGGTCAACAGCTGTCTCTCTCTCAGCCACGACCAGTTGGTCAGCAGCTGTCTCTCTCTCAGCCACGACCAGTTGGTCAACAGCTGTCTCTCTCTCAGCCACGACCAGTTGGTCAGCAGCTGTCTCTCTCTCAGCTCAGCAACAGCTGTCTCTCTCTCAGCCACGACCAGTTGGTCAACAGCTGTCTCTCTCTCAGCCACGACCAGTTGGTCAACAGCTGTCTCTCTCTCAGCCACGACCAGTTGGTCAACAGCTGTCTCTCTCTCAGCCACGATCAGTTGGTCAACAGCTGTCTCTCTCTCAGTTGGTCAACAGCTGTCTCTCTCTCTCAGCCACGACCAGTTGGTCAACAGCTGTCTCTCTCTCAGCCACGACCAGTTGGTCAACAGCTGTCTCTCTCTCAGCCACGATCAGTTGGTCAGCAGCTGTCTCTCTCTCAGCCACGACCAGTTGGTCAACAGCTGTCTCTCTCTCTCAGCCACGACCAGTTGGTCAACAGCTGTCTCTCTCTCAGCCACGACCAGTTGGTCAACAGCTGTCTCTCTCTCAGCCCGACCAGTTGGTCAGCAGCTGTCTCTCTCTCAGCCACGACCAGTTGGTCAACAGCTGTCTCTCTCTCAGCCACGACCAGTTGGTCAACAGCTGTCTCTCTCAGCCACGACCAGTTGGTCAACAGCTGTCTCTCTCTCAGCCCGCGATCAGTTGGTCAACAGCTGTCTCTCTCTCAGCCACGTTTGGTCAACAGCTGTCTCTCTCTCAGCCACGACCAGTTGGTCAACAGCTGTCTCTCTCTCAGCCACGACCAGTTGGTCAACAGCTGTCTCTCTCTCAGCCACGACCAGTTGGTCAACAGCTGTCTCTCTCTCAGCCACGACCAGTTGGTCAACAGCTGTCTCTCTCAGCCACGACCAGTTGGTCAACAGCTGTCTCTCTCTCAGCCACGACCAGTTGGTCAACAGCTGTCTCTCTCTCAGCCACGACCAGTTGGTCAACAGCTGTCTCTCTCTCAGTTGGTCAGCTGTCGACCAGTTGGTCAACAGCTGTCTCTCTCTCAGCCACGACCAGTTGGTCAACAGCTGTCTCTCTCTCAGCCACGACCAGTTGGTCAACAGCTGTCTCTCTCTCAGCCACGACGACCAGTTGGTCAACAGCTGTCTCTCTCTCAGCCACGACCAGTTGGTCAACAGCTGTCTCTCTCTCAGCCACGACCAGTTGGTCAACAGCTGTCTCTCTCTCAGCCACGACCAGTTGGTCAACAGCTGTCTCTCTCTCAGCCACGACCAGTTGGTCAACAGCTGTCTCTCTCTCAGCCACGACCAGTTGGTCAACAGCTGTCTCTCTCTCAGCCACGACCAGTTGGTCAACAGCTGTCTCTCTCTCAGCCACGACCAGTTGGTCAACAGCTGTCTCTCTCTCAGCCACGACCAGTTGGTCAACAGCTGTCTCTCTCTCAGACCAGTTGGTCAACAGCTGTCTCTCTCTCAGCCACGACCAGTTGGTCAGCAGCTGTCTCTCTCTCAGCCACGACCAGTTGGTCAGCAGCTGTCTCTCTCTCAGCCACGACCAGTTGGTCAACAGCTGTCTCTCTCTCAGCCACGACCAGTTGGTCAACAGCTGTCTCTCTCTCAGCCACGACCAGTTGGTCAACAGCTGTCTCTCTCTCAGCCACGACCAGTTGGTCAACAGCTGTCTCTCTCAGCCACGATCAGTTGTCAACAGCTGTCTCTCTCAGCCACGACCAGTTGGTCAACAGCTGTCTCTCTCTCAGCCACGACCAGTTGGTCAAAAGCTGTCTCTCTCTCAGCCACGACCAGTTGGTCAACAGCTGTCTCTCTCTCAGCCACGACCAGTTGGTCAGCAGCTGTCTCTCTCTCAGCCACGACCAGTTGGTCAACAGCTGTCTCTCTCAGCCACGACCAGTTGGTCAACAGCTGTCTCTCTCTCAGCCACGACCAGTTGGTCAACAGCTGTCTCTCTCTCAGCCACGACCAGTTGGTCAACAGCTGTCTCTCTCTCAGCCACGACCAGTTGGTCAACAGCTGTCTCTCTCTCAGCCACGACCAGTTGGTCAACAGCTGTCTCTCTCTCAGCCCGCGACCAGTTGGTCAGCAGCTGTCTCTCTCTCAGCCACGACCAGTTGGTCAACAGCTGTCTCTCTCTCAGCCACGACCAGTTGGTCAACAGCTGTCTCTCTCTCAGCCACGATCAGTTGGTCAACAGCTGTCTCTCTCTCAGCCCGATCAGTCAGCCACGACCAGTTGGTCAACAGCTGTCTCTCTCAGCCACGACCAGTTGGTCAACAGCTGTCTCTCTCTCAGCCACGACCAGTTGGTCAGCAGCTGTCTCTCTCTCAGCCACGACCAGTTGGTCAACAGCTGTCTCTCTCAGCCACGACCAGTTGGTCAGCAGCTGTCTCTCTCTCAGCCACGACCAGTTGGTCAGCTGTCTCTCTCTCAGCCACGACCAGTTGGTCAGCAGCTGTCTCTCTCTCAGCCACGACCAGTTGGTCAACAGCTGTCTCTCTCTCAGCCCGCGACCAGTTGATCAACAGCTGTCTCTCTCTCAGCCACGACCAGTTGGTCAACAGCTGTCTCTCTCTCAGCTACCCAGTTGGTCAACAGCTGTCTCTCTCTCAGCCACGACCAGTTGGTCAGCAGCTGTCTCTCTCTCAGCCACGACCAGTTGGTCAGCAGCTGTCTCTCTCTCAGCCACGACCAGTTGGTCAGCAGCTGTCTCTCTCTCTCAGCCACGACCAGTTGGTCAGCAGCTGTCTCTCTCTCAGCCACGACCAGTTGGTCAGCAGCTGTCTCTCTCAGCCACGACCAGTTGGTCAACAGCTGTCTCTCTCAGCCACGACCAGTTGGTCAACAGCTGTCTCTCTCTCAGCCACGACCAGTTGGTCAACAGCTGTCTCTCAGCCCGACCAGTTGGTCAGCAGCTGTCTCTCTCTCAGCCACGACCAGTTGGTCAACAGCTGTCTCTCTCAGCCACGACCAGTTGGTCAGCAGCTGTCTCTCTCTCAGCCACGACCAGTTGGTCAACAGCTGTCTCTCTCTCAGCCACGACCAGTTGGTCAACAGCTGTCTCTCTCTCAGCCACGACCAGTTGGTCAACAGCTGTCTCTCTCTCAGCCCGACCAGTTGGTCAACAGCTGTCTCTCTCTCAGCCACGACCAGTTGGTCAACAGCTGTCTCTCTCTCTCAGCCACGACCAGTTGGTCAACAGCTGTCTCTCTCTCAGCCACGACCAGTTGGTCAACAGCTGTCTCTCTCTCAGCCACGACCAGTTGGTCAACAGCTGTCTCTCTCTCAGCCACGACCAGTTGGTCAGCAGCTGTCTCTCTCTCAGCCACGACCACAACAGCTGTCTCTCTCTCAGCCAGACCAGTTGGTCAACAGCTGTCTCTCTCTCAGCCACGACCAGTTGGTCAGCAGCTGTCTCTCTCTCACTGTCTCAGCAGCTGTCTCTCTCAGCCACGACCAGTTGGTCAACAGCTGTCTCTCTCAGCCACGACCAGTTGGTCAGCAGCTGTCTCTCTCTCAGCCACGATCAGTTGGTCAACAGCTGTCTCTCTCTCAGCCACGACCAGTTGGTCAACAGCTGTCTCTCTCTCAGCCACGACCAGTTGGTCAACAGCTGTCTCTCTCTCAGCCACGACCAGTTGGTCAGCAGCTGTCTCTCTCTCAGCCACGACCAGTTGGTCAACAGCTGTCTCTCTCTCTCAGCCAGACCAGTTGGTCAGCAGCTGTCTCTCTCTCAGCCACGACCAGTTGGTCAGCAGCTGTCTCTCTCTCAGCCACGACCAGTTGGTCAGCAGCTGTCTCTCTCTCAGCCACGACCAGTTGGTCAGCAGCTGTCTCTCTCTCAGCCACGACCAGTTGGTCAACAGCTGTCTCTCTCTCAGCCACGACCAGTTGGTCAACAGCTGTCTCTCTCTCTCAGCCACGACCAGTTGGTCAGCAGCTGTCTCTCTCTCAGCCACGACCAGTTGGTCAGCAGCTGTCTCTCTCTCAGCCACGACCAGTTGGTCAACAGCTGTCTCTCTCTCAGCCACGACCAGTTGGTCAACAGCTGTCTCTCTCTCAGCCACGACCAGTTGGTCAACAGCTGTCTCTCTCTCAGCCACGACCAGTTGGTCAGCAGCTGTCTCTCTCTCTCAGCCACGACCAGTTGGTCAACAGCTGTCTCTCTCTCAGCCACGACCAGTTGGTCAACAGCTGTCTCTCTCTCAGCCACGATCAGTTGGTCAACAGCTGTCTCTCTCTCAGCCACGACCAGTTGGTCAACAGCTGTCTCTCTCTCAGCCACGACCAGTTGGTCAACAGCTGTCTCTCTCTCTCAGCCACGACCAGTTGGTCAACAGCTGTCTCTCTCTCAGCCACGACCAGTTGGTCAACAGCTGTCTCTCTCTCAGCCACGACCAGTTGGTCAACAGCTGTCTCTCTCTCAGCCACGACCAGTTGGTCAACAGCTGTCTCTCTCTCAGCCACGACCAGTTGGTCAACAGCTGTCTCTCTCAGCCACGACCAGTTGGTCAACAGCTGTCTCTCTCTCAGCCACGACCAGTTGGTCAACAGCTGTCTCTCTCTCAGCCACGACCAGTTGGTCAACAGCTGTCTCTCTCTCTCAGTTGGTCACGACCAGTTGGTCAGCAGCTGTCTCTCTCTCAGCCACGACCAGTTGGTCAGCAGCTGTCTCTCTCAGCCACGACCAGTTGGTCCAACAGCTGTCTCTATCTCAGCCACAACCAGTTGGTCAACAGCTGTCTCTCTCTCAGCCACGACCAGTTGGTCAACAGCTGTCTCTCTCTCAGCTACGACCAGTTGGTCAGCAGCTGTCTCTCTCTCAGCCACGACCAGTTGGTCAGCAGCTGTCTCTCTCTCAGCCACGACCAGTTGGTCAGCAGCTGTCTCTCTCAGCCACGACCAGTTGGTCAACAGCTGTCTCTCTCTCAGCCACGACCAGTTGGTCTGTCTCTCTCTCAGCCACGACCAGTTGGTCAGCAGCTGTCTCTCTCTCAGCCACGATCAGTTGGTCAACAGCTGTCTCTCTCTCAGCCACGACCAGTTGGTCAGCAGCTGTCTCTCTCTCAGCCACGACCAGTTGGTCAACAGCTGTCTCTCTCTCAGCCACGACCAGTTGGTCAGCAGCTGTCTCTCTCTCTCAGCTACGACCAGTTGGTCAACAGCTGTCTCTCTCTCAGCCACGACCAGTTGGTCAGCAGCTGTCTCTCTCTCAGCCACGACCAGTTGGTCAACAGCTGTCTCTCTCTCAGCCACGACCAGTTGGTCAGCAGCTGTCTCTCTCTCAGCCCGACCAGTTGGTCAACAGCTGTCTCTCTCTCAGCCACGAGCCACGACCAGTTGGTCAGCAGCAACCACGATCAGCAACAGCTGTCTCTCTCTCAGCCACGACCAGTTGGTCAACAGCTGTCTCTCTCTCAGCCCGACCAGTTGGTCAACAGCTGTCTCTCTCTCAGCTGTCTCTCTCTCAGCCACGACCAGTTGGTCAGCAGCTGTCTCTCTCAGCCCGACCAGTTGGTCAACAGCTGTCTCTCTCAGCCACACCAGTTGGTCAACAGCTGTCTCAACAGCTGTCTCTCTCTCAGCCACGACCAGTTGGTCAACAGCTGTCTCTCTCTCAGCCGACCAGTTGGTCAACAGCTGTCTCTCTCAGCCACGACCAGTTAGTCAACAGCTGTCTCTCTCTCTCAGCTACGACCAGTTGGTCAACAGCTGTCTCTCTCTCAGCCACCCACGAGCCAGTTGGTCAACAGCTGTCTCTCTCTCAGCCCGACCAGTTGGTCAACAGCTGTCTCTCTCTCAGCCACGACCAGTTGGTCAACAGCTGTCTCTCTCTCAGCCACGACCAGTTGGTCAACAGCTGTCTCTCTCTCAGCCACGATCAGTTGGTCAACAGCTGTCTCTCTCTCAGCCACGACCAGTTGGTCAGCCCTCTCTCAGCGACCAGTTAGTCAACAGCTGTCTCTCTCTCTCAGCCCGACCAGTTGGTCAGCAGCTGTCTCTCTCTCAGCCACGACCAGTTGGTCAGCAGCTGTCTCTCTCTCAGCCCGCGACCAGTTGGTCAACAGCTGTCTCTCTCTCAGCCACGACCAGTTGGTCAGCAGCTGTCTCTCTCTCAGCCACGACCAGTTGGTCAACAGCTGTCTCTCTCTCAGCCACGACCAGTTGGTCAACAGCTGTCTCTCTCTCAGCCACGACCAGTTGGTCTGTGTCTCTCAGCCACGACCAGTTGGTCAACAGCTGTCTCTCTCTCAGCCACGATCAGTTGGTCAACAGCTGTCTCTCTCTCAGCCACGACCAGTTGGTCAAAAGCTGTCTCTCTCTCAGCCACGACCAGTTGGTCAGCAGCTGTCTCTCTCTCAGCTGACCAGTTGGTCAGCAGCTGTCTCTCTCTCAGCCACGACCAGTTGGTCAACAGCTGTCTCTCTCTCAGCCACGACCAGTTGGTCAGCAGCTGTCTCTCTCTCAGCCACGACCAGTTGGTCAACAGCTGTCTCTCTCTCAGCCACGACCAGTTGGTCAGCAGCTGTCTCTCTCTCAGCCACGACCAGTTGGTCAACAGCTCAGCCACGATCAGTTGGTCAGCAGCTGTCTCTCTCTCAGCCACGATCCAGTTGGTCAGCAGCTGTCTCTCTCTCAGCCACGACCAGTTGGTCAACAGCTGTCTCTCTCTCTCAGCCACGATCAGTTGGTCAACAGCTGTCTCTCTCAGCCACGACCAGTTGGTCAGCAGCTGTCTCTCTCTCAGCCACGACCAGTTGGTCAGCAGCTGTCTCTCTCAGCCACGACCAGTTGGTCAGCAGCTGTCTCTCTCTCAGCCACGACCAGTTGGTCAACAGCTGTCTCTCTCTCAGCCATGATCAGTTGGTCAGCAGCTGTCTCTCTCTCAGCCACGACCAGTTGGTCAACAGCTGTCTCTCTCTCAGCCACGATCAGTTGGTCAACTTCTCAACCACGATCAGTGTCTCTCTCTCAGCCACGACCAGTTGGTCAGCAGCTGTCTCTCTCTCAGCCACGACCAGTTAGTCAGCAGCTGTCTCTCTCTCAGCCACGACCAGTTGGTCAGCAGCTGTCTCTCTCTCTCAGCCACGACCAGTTGTCAGCAGCTGTCTCTCTCTCATACGACCAGTTGGTCAACAGCTGTCTCTCTCTCCAGTCACGACCAGTTGGTCAAAAGCTGTGTCTCTCTCAGCTACGATCAGTTAGTCAACAGCTGTCTCTCTCTCAGCCCACGACCAGTTGGTCAGCAGCTGTCTCTCTCTCAGCCACGATCAGTTGGTCAGCAGCTGTCTCTGCTCAGCCACGATCAGTTGGTCAGCAGCTGTCTCTCTCTCAGCCACGACCAGTTGGTCAGCAGCTGTCTCTCTCTCTCAGCCACGACCAGTTGGTCAGCAGCTGTCTCTCTCTCAGCCACGACCAGTTGGTCAACAGCTGTCTCTCTCAGCCACGACCAGTTGGTCAACAGCTGTCTCTCTCTCAGCCTCTCTCTCAGCGACCAGTTGGTCAACAGCTGTCTCTCTCTCAGCCATGACCAGTTGGTCAACAGCTGTCTCTCTCTCAGCCACGATCAGTTAGTCATCAGCTGTCTCTCTCTCAGCCACGACCAGTTGGTCAGCAGCTGTCTCTCTCTCAGCCCCGATCAGTTAGTCAACAGCTGTGTCTCTCTCAGCCACGACCAGTTGGGTCAAATAGCTGTCTCTCTCTCAGCCACGATCAGTTAGTCAACAGCTGCTGTGTCTCTCTCAGCCCACGATCAGTTGGTCAACAGTGGTCTCTCTCTCAGCCACCCAGTTGGTCAACAGCTGTCTCTCTCTCTCAGCTTACGATCAGTTGGTCAACAGCTGCTCTCTCTCGGCCACGTCTTGGTCAACAGCTGTCTCTCTCTCAGCCACGACCAGTTGGTCAACAGCTGTCTCTCTCTCAGCCTGATCAGTTAGTCAGCAGCTGTGTCTCTCTCCAGCCCAGCGACCAGTTGGTCAGCAGCTGTCTCTCTCTCAGCCACGACCAGTTGGTCAACAGCTGTCTCTCTCTCCAGCTACGATCAG